>NC_057809.1:41769963-41780880 GCF_018294505.1 Triticum aestivum
TGGCGTTAAGAGAATATAATTGTCGCTTGGCTATTCGGGTCAAGACATTGACTATCTTCCCCGAAGGATGGGTGAGTTGAACAGTCCTAGAGAAGCAATCAATTTTGGCTTGATGAGCTGACATCCAGTCCATACCCAAAATGATATTAATATCTGAAGATTTAAGGGCTATCAAAGATGCGAGAAAAACAAGTCTGTCGACTTGGATTTCATTTCCATGGCTTACTCTAGAGGTTTGCCATTTGGATCCCGGAGTTTGAATTACCATAGAGGTTGGCATATCACCGAATGCGACGTTATGCAAGCGAGCATAGTTTTCAGATATAAAAGAATGAGAGGCTCCTGTATCGAAAAGAACAGATGCCGGGTGGCAATTAACAAGAAGCGTACCGAGAACGACGTTGGGATCTTCTTGAGCTTCTTCGGCAGAGATACAGTTGACATGGCCACGTGAAGCGGTGACCGGTTTAGCATGAAACACTTATCCTGTCGGCTTGCCACGGCCAACAACTTTAGCAGATTGATTGGGGTTGGTCTGGGGACACTCACGCATATAATGACCAGATTCCCCACACTTGAAACAAGTCACGAAACTGGTACGTGGAGGAGCATTATTAGTTGGACCCCCATAGGGCTTAGCTGGAGCAGACTGTTGTACGGAGCGAGGCGGCTGAAAAGATGGCCTCGGTGTGAACCTGGGTGGCAGGGCGGTGTTGGGTACCCACACGCGGCGCTTCTGAGGACCAGCACCGGATGAGGAACCCGTGTCACGTCCATGCTTGCGTGTTGCGTCATAATCAGTCTGACCAGTTTCAGCACTGATGGCTTTGTTGACAAGTTTCGGAAAAGATGTGCACTCATGCAGACGGAGGTCGCGGCGAAGCTCAGGACTAAGGCCCTTACGGAACCTAGCTTGCTTCTTGGCGTCAGTAGACACTTCCTCAGTTGCATATCGGGCGAGCTTACCAAACTCCCTGCTATAGGCATCCACAGAAAGTCGGCCTTGGGTGAAATTGCAAAATTCTTCACGCTTACGGTCCATGAGACCCTCCGGAATGTGATGTTCACGGAAAGCCTCGCTGAACTCAGCCCAAGTGGTGACATGGCCCGCTGGGCGCATAGCTCCATAATTCTCCCACCATAGACTGGCGGGGCCTTCAAGATGATATGCAGCAAAGGTGACCTTGTCAGCCTCCGCTACCAGCGCGGGACGCAGTTTGTGAGAGATACTGCGAAGCCAGTCATCAGCGTCGAGAGGCTCGACGGAGTGGTGGAACGTGGGTGGATGCAATTTGATAAAATCACTGAGTGACACCACGTTAGCCCTCTGATGGTGTGCTGTATTCTGTTCAATACGCTCCAACAAACGGTTGGTCTCCCGCTTGTTTCTCTCAGCTTCCATCATCACCTCGGCTAGTGAAGGAGGATGAGGCAGATTTTCGTTCCTGGCTTCACTGCCTTCGGCCTACTCTTGGGAAGCAGGGTTAGCGCGCGTGTTGACCATCCTAGGTAAACAAGACAATGATTTAGTCAGGATGGTAAAATTCCGACATAGGATATAGAATGTAAGGAATAACTCGGAATGCAAGATGATCATCCGTATGACATGGTAGATACAGAAACTGCTTCTTTTATTCCATTGTCATACACACCATACAGGGTTTAGTACAAGACCAACAAGTACTATTACGGTGAAAAGAGGATTACATCTCATCGGAGGCATCCCAAACTCCTATACATTATTTTTCTACATCTCCGGAAAGAGTACAAACTAGGTCATATCCCACGAGTCACGCAGGACGATAGACGACACAGCTAGTGCGAACTAGTGATACTACCACTAACTCAGACCGATCCGTAGTAGTCCTCGTAGAAGTCACCTCCATAGCCTGGAAGTTCAACATGATCATCCGGAAACAGACGGTCTCACGGAGCTTGTGGACCATAGGGGCTAGGATGAGGCCTTGGACCAACAAACGGTGGCCTGCGGGGACCGCGAGGTGGGGTGATGCCTCCTACATCACGCCAAACCATCACGTCTGGCAGAGCAGATCTCACAGGATAGAGATCGCGCACATCTGAATATCCAGCTTGCACCGCCGGTGCGAACCGAGTCAAAGTGGCCCAGTGGTCAGCACGGGTATTGAAGAGGTCTAACCTTAAGGCCCGATTTTCACGGTCCTTATCCTCGAGCATCTCAGCAGTGGTGCGAGTCCGTGAATCCTCCCGAGTGGAGTCAGCGTAGATAGCCTGGAGATACCCTTGTGCTCCCGGAAGTGATCCTGGCATATACCGGAAGTCAGAGTCCCGAAATAGACCAGATCTGACTCGCATAATGGTCATCATAGAGTAGGCGGCATCCTGCACAGCCATCTCAAAAGTAACCCTGAGTCCATAGGAGCAGTGAAGAGGCTCAGTGGATCCAGGATAAGATGGAAATATCCTGACAGTGCAGAGATACTGGCTTTGATTGAAGTCCCGGAATTGCTCTTCGACCGTGTACTCGGGATACCAGCGATATCCAGCCTCAGTCATTACCCTGACCAACTTAGCAGTATGGCCAGGTACATCTAGGCATCGAGTCAGGCGAACCACTTGATTGAGGTCGCGAGTGGTCATCTGAAAGCACAATCATAATGCAAGGGCATTAGAATTTCTAGCAAAATTTCGGCAGCATAACAGCTGTAAATGCTCAAAAAGGATATTGAGACATTTGACAAAGGATTTCGTACATACTCAACATCATCATATCAAAGTTCTGAAACCATTCTAACAACATAATGTGGTAGTAGAGCTGAACTAGGCTGATAACCATCAAACTTATAAGGTACTACTGATTAGTAACTCGTGATCCTGATAGAGAGAACAGATCCTAATTCCTTAACCCCCGGTGGAAGAATGGACTGACTCAGATCAGAAAGTCATAAGGTATAAGGAGTAAAAAGAGCCTTACGTTCCAACCCACAAACAATTCACCTACATATAACTAAAGAATTTCTAGACTCAACATCGACCAGTTTGGCTTGGAGAACCTACAGGCAGTCCGGCTCTGATGCCAACGCTGTCATGACCCCGACTCGATGTCACATCGATCTAGCTGGTAACACCTCATATCACTTTGCGGCCTCACGCACGGTATCCCCACGGGTGTCGTCTTACCTTTTCCCGGGACCGTTTGCGCCTTTTGGCTCACGTATATGATAGTGTCGCTAGCATCCATATGATAAAGAGCCCGGGCTGACATGACTAGTCGTAAACCCAAAGTGGCACAGACTTACAGGGACATGCATTCATGACCCAGCTTCGAACGTGTCGGTCATCAGCAAGTGGATCCGGGCTGTAGCACTGGGCTAGCAGGACTCCGGTAAACCGGGCTGTAGCGGGCTAACAGGACTCCGGTACTCAAAGCGTGACATTTCCCCGAAGGGACAGACATAGGAACGAAGAAGGACACATGCCGGCCAGCCTAAGTGTTCCAGAGCAGTAGCAAGCTACCATGGCTCAGCGGTAACACTAGGAGACATTTCCCGGTAAGAGAGGCTACTAAAGATAAACAACTAGATAGTCAGATCCCACACATACCAAGCATTTCAATCATACACACAATATGCTCGATATGTGCAAATACAACGAAGCATCACAACATGACTCTATGACACAAGTACTTTATTTAAGGCTCAGGGAGCCATACATAACATACACAAAGGTACGGGTCTCACGACCCAACATACAAGTCATACAGTCATACAGGCCAACAGCGGAAGTAACTTGTCTGAGTACAGACAACTAGTAAAATAAAAGAGGCTTGGAAAGCCTAGCTATACTACGTGGTCCTCCACAAGTTTAGGGTCACCACCTGGGTCCTTAGCCTACTCGTTGATGTCAACGTCTACATAGAACCCATCAGAAGGGGTTGCAGCGTCTTCTGTAAAAATGTAGATTATAGCAACATGAGTACAAAGGTACTCAGCAAGACTTACATCAGATCCTATATACATGCATAGTATCAAGAAGGGTTGGTGGAGTTATTGCAGCAAGCCAGCTTTGACTCTTGGCTAGGCTATCCTACGATACTCCAACTTGAAATAGTTTTGCGCACACGAGTCCACTATTCACCACTTCAATACACTACCGAGGATCCACCTCCGTCTTCCTACGGAAGAGCCATCCTCGGCACTCACACTTATCTTGAGGCTTTTAGTAGTTTTCATTTACTTGTCTATGAACTGTATAGGCAACCAAGTAGTCCTTTACCGCGGACGCGGCTATTCGAATAGATCATGTTAACCCTGCAGGGGTGTACTTCTTCATACACGCTCTCACCACTTATCGTTGCTTACACGACATGTACTCGGCAACCTTCAAGCGGAAGCCCAACATGGGTGTCGGCCACGACCTACCTAATCACCTAAGCCTCCAGTCCAGGTTTATCGCCTATTCAGGTTCCATCCACAGGGAGTCCGGCCGAGGTTTCCCATACGGCCCCGAACGATGTGAACAGGGTTCCCGAGATACCTAACGGGTATTCGGTACACCGTGCCACGTACCTACCGCATCACAGCCCACCCCTACGGTCAGCGCTGTCCACGGCCTCCAGTAGGCTACAAACACCAGAAACTACTTGCAACTCCTGGACGGAGAACTAGGGTGAATAAGAAGCCGAGAGGGTCCATTGGTTTCGGGCCCAATGCATGGTAGTAGCTGGTTCTTAAATCACACATACAGATCTCAGTGCTTAAGGTCGGCTTCAATGAAACAACCCATCATGTACTCCTACATGGCCTCTCATCGATACCTTTACCAAATCGTGTTCACCACACCACTCTCATTACCGACATAATCATTTCACTCTAGCCCATCACCCAGATGAACCAGACCTGACACGACTCTAAGCATAGCAGGCATAGCAAGGTAGGAACAACACATACATATGGCTCAATCAACTCCTACACATGCTAGTGGGTTTCATCTAGTTACTGTGGCAATGACAGGTCATGCAGAGGAAATGGGTTCAACTACCGTAGCACACAGCAGTTTGAATCGCGTTGTCTTAATGCAGTAAAAGAGAGCAGGAGCGAGAACATGGGATTGTATCGATATGATCAAATGGTTGGTTGCTTGCCTGATGGTTCGATGCACGGATACGGTTCTTCGTTAGGGTAATCACGGTACTCCTCGGGGACAGATCCTATCGCAAAGGACATCGATACACAAGCATCACCAAACAATGTGCAACAATATGATGCATGCATGAAACATGGCAATATGAGTGTGTTGGACTAATGCAACTAAAGCCAGAAGGGTTTGAACAAATTTGAATCAAAGATTCAAATTCCAAATTCAAATATGGCCTTTTAAAGTGCCTTTTCTTGTTCTGCTTAAAACATCAATTTAACTTGTTTGATCATGCATGAAAATAGTACAGATGGATAGATTGGATTTTTCTGATCATTTTTCATATATAATTTGTCCAATTTGGAGTTACAGAATAAAAGTTATGAATTTTTGAAGTTTAAATAATATTCTGGAATTTCCTGATTTAATTTAAATCCAGAAATTCAATTACTGCGTCAGCCTGACGTCAGTGTGACGTCAGCAGGTCAACGGAACAGGTCTGGGTCAAACCTGACAGTGGGTCCCACATGTGAGGGTGATTATTTTAATTAAAACTTAATTAAAACTAATCCTGTTTAATTAACAGAGCTGGGCCCCACCTGTCATTGACTCAGGGGAGTCAACCAGGGCCCACCCGTGGTCAAAGTCAATGTCGGCTGCCAGCGTTTAGTCACCGGCGAGCCCGACGCGGCGGCGGAAGTGGTTTTGGTCGTTTCGGCCACCAAATGGACCGCGGAGGCCACCGGAGTGGAGCTGAGGACAACCCGCAGCTCTTGGCGGAGCCCGTTGGGGTCGGGGTGGCCGGAGTCGACGGCGGCGAGCTCGGCTGCGGCCGCCGGGGTTCGGTCGTGCATGGGAACGGTGCTGGAGCTCGAAGTCGAGCAAAGCGAGGCGCTAGGAATGCTCTACGGGGTCTTGCGAACTCGTTGGACTCGCCGGGGTGACCAAATGGTCACCGGAGCTGCGTCGACGGCGAGCTCGGCGACGGCGGAGGTTCGGCCATGGTGGGGAGGAGGCTACAGTGAGGGAACGAGGGGGAGAAGAGGGGGAAACGGTGGCGTAGCTCACCGTGGTTGCAGTGGGCGTCGAAGCGGGCTCGGGGGCGCGCTGGAGACGGCGAATTCGACGGTGACGGTGGTCAGAGCCCGAAGAAGGGAACGGCGACGTGGCGGCGATGCAGGGCTTCCGGGGAGCTGTGAAGCGGTGGGGAGGAAGAGGGAGTCGAGGCGGAGCTCCTGAGCTAGTCGGGGGAGCGAGGGGTGGTCGGAGACGGTGGCTATGGCGAACGGCGGCGAGGGTGGTGTTCGGCCGGGCGAGAGAGAGAGCGAGGGGAGAGCCGGGGGGGAGAGTGAGAGAGAGCAGGGAGGAGGCGTGGCGTCGTCCAGGGACACCGAGACGAGGAGGGGAGGGCAGGCAGGCAGGGAGAGAGGTGGCGTGGCGCGGTGGCCGTGCGCGCGCGCCGGCCACACGCCTGGCCGACTGGCGCCAGGAGGACGACGGCGGTGGTGGGCTGGGCTGGCTAGCTGGGCCGGCCAGCTGGCTGG
Source organism: Triticum aestivum (assembly GCF_018294505.1). Taxonomy (NCBI): domain Eukaryota; kingdom Viridiplantae; phylum Streptophyta; class Magnoliopsida; order Poales; family Poaceae; genus Triticum; species Triticum aestivum. The sequence goes on from NC_057809.1 coordinate 41,776,623, forward strand.
GCCGCACAGGTAAGTTTTCCCCCTTTTTTTCTATTTCTGTTTTATTTAATATATCTGCAACTTTGTTGAATTAAATAAAATACCTAGGCAACTCCAAAAATCACCAAACTACTCCTGGTCCATAGTTGGATTATTTCCAACATGAAACATTTCAGTTTGGAGATATTTGAGCATTTAAATATTTTATATTATTTTAAATGCCCAAATTCAAATATTTATGATTTAAATCAAAAACCTTAGGATGGCCTAGGAAAATGTGCACCACTTTTGGCAGAGGTTCTGAACCAAGGCAAAAATGATGGGCATTTTAGAAGGGCATTTCAGGTTCATTGAAAAATTATTTTAGTAACCCTAGTTGGTTTCAGAGGGGACTGGGGGTTCTGTCTTCCCCATTTCAAGTTTCTGATGAAAGAGTAGACATGATGCAACACTCTAATGCATGACTAGCTAGGGTGTGACATCTACTTTCAATGTACAAGAGAGCTAGAGCGATGAAAATTCCCACATTTTTATTTATTTATTCATGTCTGTTTTTCTTGCTGTCATTGTTATGACAATGACTAACAATGACAGACTAAGATGTGGTGATGTATGTTTTCATCCATGTTAACCACTAATCCACAACTTAGCTAGATAGAGGCAACCTCCGAATCTTATTTGTAGTTCTTTTAGGATAAGTATTTAAATTGACATGAAAAACACTAATACCATGGAAAATCCGAATTACCCCTGGCTTCAATTGTGGTGCTCACCGTATACTGTTATATTTTTTTTCACAAGCAATTCATTGTCGTACATATTGTTCGCCAATAATCAAAATTTGCATATAACATGAGCCTGATCGCACCCAGCCTCACAGCCTCCAGATAGGTGAACCAGGTCCCATAGTGAGGTCATTCTTCTCCAATCTACTCTACTAATTTTTTTGGGCGTATATATAACTCCTCTTCCTGTATTTCCCTTTATGGCAATGTATTCATCTGTGTCTCTTGCCATGAACCTATCTGGCAATCTTTGATTAGTTATTAGATTTTCTACTATCCTTCATAAACCCTCTTTGAGATGTTCTCCTGCTATGACAAATTACTAGGTTGTGCTCATTTTAGAGTACAAGGGACTTTGTGCACTAATGTGCTTCCTTTGTTTCCTGTGGTGTTGTAAGACAAAACATGTAGAAAATGCTAATGTTGGTGTAATTCCTTTCTCTGAAACATAAAAATGTACTTGTCAGGTTCTACAAACAATAAAGCTTCTTATTTTTTGCTATACAAGCGCTTATGTACCTTATTCTTTTATTAGCATACAAGGGGAAAGCATAAGGGAGAAGGGGAGTCCATAAAGAAAGAACAAGAAGGTGGCCTTGAAAAATAAGCAGCCGGAGAACACCAAGCTTAAACAAAATGTTGTCAACACCTGAGAAAATTGCTGGTGAGAACAATACGCATGTTCTCCTTATAGTTTTTAAATGAACTTGTATGTTTATCTCTTTTTTCATTCGAATACTAGATAATAGATATTTGAGAAGGCTTAGTGCAATTAATCCCTTTATCTTGCAGTACTTTACACATGGATCCCATTATCGGAACAGGAGATCCTAGCAATAGAAAATCAAGGGGGTGTACTATATTGTTGGCCAAAGGTTAAACATATGTACCTATACTGATTTCTTTATATTTATAGCATTTGAGATGGTTGTCTTGCCAATGCTACAAATCGGTATTTCTACTTCTAGAGAAATACATATTAGTTTTTCAAATAACTACTATTGACCTTACATGATTCTTTGAAGTCATGCTAATTTGGATTTGTTAGGACATACACTTGAATATTTATAGTAAATATCTGACTTTGTTTGTGGTGATATAAACCAGCATGGTTAATGCTATTGTTCCTTTGCATAGGCCGAATTAGTCATGGCTATTATAGACTTCCCATTATTATAGCAGTACGCTAAATGAATGTGGTTACTCACAGTTTCAGAGGAGTTTGTCAATAATTTGGCCATGCGGTGTTGAAGTATTTGCCCATGAGGTTACACCTTCAAGGGTGACACTGAGAAAGCATTCAGATGCATAGATATAAGAGAAACTCAACCGGTACATAGAAGTTGTGTTGCAGACAATGAGGCCACGGGGTTAAATTTGTCTCCTCAAGTTGAGCAAGAAGCATGGTGTCATTAACGAGATCACAACATTTCTTCAAAGTTTATTTAATGGTGTGTCATATTTGTTTCTTGTTAAGTTTTCTATATATTTCTATATTTATTTGTACAAAATGGAAGCTCCGGATGAACTCCATATACTCTTCTAACTTTACTCAATAAGATCAAAGTATGCAATATGTTTTTGAATAGTACATCTACTATATATTTTTGAATAGTATATATATATTCAAATAGAATTGAAATTCTTTCCTTATAGAGGAAAATAATCTTTTGGATGGTAAAAATATTCCAAAGCAATATCATTGTCATTGGATTCATTAAGTCATGCATTATCCACAGTGACAAAGGCGTAGAAAATGTTATGAGATTACAAGAGTGTAAGTTGTGCTATGGTGATGGATGTTTTGTGGTGTGAAGCCATGAGGTCTACATGCCATCAGTAGGTTGCTAGCACTGCCGAAATTTGTTGCTCCGTGGCAACGCACGGGTATTCAGCAAGTATCGATATAAAAGCATGATGCAAAATGGACGTATCATGTACCCTGGTGCTCCTACCCCTCCGCTAACCACCCGCAGCCATGGCGCCCGAGCGGTCATGTCTGCCCGCCCGCATCCGAGCTGCGCGATCAGCCCACGAATAATGTACCTCCCACCGCCAGGGCCGCCACCCTGCACTCGGGCCAACCCAAGAACACTGAAGGAGACGGCTTTGAACAGATTAGCCAACCCCAACCATTGTCGGAACCGGCAACGACCATCCCACCTTAAGCATCGCTAGATCAGCAAGAGAGTACCAGGCCGGAGAAAGTGGCTCACAGCCATGACCGGCACAGGGCGGAGCCCCTTCCCTCCTACTAGCCTCTCCATCAGAAACACCCCTGTTTTGCCCCACCACGGCAACTGGTGCGGGCCGGCGTGAGGCCACCGACAGCCACCCGCCCGCCGAAGAGGGGGAGTAGATCCATCGCAACCGCCGCCAAGAATGGGCCCAAGGGAAGCCCTCCCGTGCCGCTCGCCGCCCGTCATCATCCATGAGCAGGACCCCCGACGGGGACATGGCCAGCATGCCCAGCCAGTTGTCGCGACCCCCATGTAACACCCTCGATGCGACTATAGCTCCCACGTGTCGAGGCACGACTTAGAGACATAATCGCATTGAAGGCATATGTCGCAAGTTAGGCAATCTTCACAACATCCCATGTAATATGATACTAAAAAGGGAGATAACATAGTTGGCTTACACTCGCCACGTCAATCAAGTACATAAATAACATTACATCACCCAAACACTCATGGCCCGACTACGGCGCCAAAATAAAAGAGAAGCCAACATGCGACACGGTCCCAATCACCCCCAACTGGGCACCACTACTAATCATCGGGAAAGGAAACATAGTATCGTTGAGAGTCTTCGTCGAACTCCCACTTGAGCTCATACGCGTCTCCTGGAGCGGAATCATCGGGCCCTGCATCTGGTGTAATAGTAATCTGTGAGCCACAGGGACTCAGCAATCTCGCACTCTCGCGATCAAGACTATTTAAGCTTATATGTATGGGAAGGTAAAATATGAGTGGAGCTGCAGCAAGCGACTAGCAAGTATGGTGGCTAGCTTATTCGCAAAAGAGAGCGAGAAGAGGAGGCAAAGCACGAGCGAGAAACTAGAGAGCAACCTAAGCAAACATTACTCCAACACCGTGTCCACTTCCCGGACTCCGCCGAGAAGAGGCCATCACGGTAACACACTCAGTTGATTCATTTTAATTAATTAAGGTTCCAGTCATCTACAACCGGACATTAACAAATTCCCATCTGCCCATAACCGCGGGCACGGCTTTCGAAAGTTCAAACCCTGCAGGGGAGTCCCAACTTAGCCCATGACAAGCTCTCACGGTCAACGAAGGAATAGACCTCCTCCCAAGACGTTTCGATCAGACTCGATATCTCGGTAATTCAAGACACTTCGACAGGTTAAAACAAGACCAGCAACACCGCCCGAATGTGCCGACAAATCCTGATAGGAGCTGCACATATCTCTTTCTTAGGGCACACTCAGATGAGCCAGACGTCGGGTAGGCCAGCCCAGAGTTGCCCCT
>NC_057809.1:41781277-41783581 GCF_018294505.1 Triticum aestivum
CTAGGTGGCAAATGGTAAAACCAAGGTTGGGTATTGCTAGAAAAGCTTTAATCAAGGCGAAATATCAAGGGGTTCCCATTATAACCCAACCGCGTAAGGAACGCAAAATCCGGGAACATAACACCGATATGACGGAAACTAGGGCAGCAAGAGTGGAACAAAACACTAGGAGAGAGGCCGAGCCTTCCACCCTGTACCAAGTATATAGATGCATTAAGATAACATAGCAATATAATGATATCCCAACAAGTAAATAAATGTTCCAACAAGGAACGGCCTCTAATCTTCACCTGCAACTAGCAACGCTATAAGAGGGGCTGAGCAAGGCGGTAACATAGCCAATCAACGGTTTGCTAGGACAAGGTGTGTTAGAGGTTTGACATGGCAATTTGGGAGGCTTGCAAGCAAGTGGTAGGCATCGTAGCAATGGCATAGCAAAAGAGCGAGCAAACTAGCATAGCAAAGATAGTAGTGATTTCGAGGGTATGATCATCTTACCTGCAAAGCTGTCAGAGTTGACTGGATCCTCAAAAGCAAACTCAATGGGCTCCTCGTTAGCGAACTCGTCTCCCGGCTCTACCTAAACAAGACAAACAAGCAACAAGGATACAATCAACCACGTGCAAGGATCAAGTGATATTATGAAATGATGATATGCTATGCGGGATGCGATGCGGGCTGCCAAATGCAAGATATGACAGGAAATGCATGAACCTGGCCTCGACTTGGAATTCCAAGTGTGCCACTGGAAAGATGAGATGAAATCGCTTGAAAACGATATAAAGAACGCCGGAATCAGAGTTACGGTTCGGAAATGGCAAGCGATTCAAAAATGACACTGGTGTGCGATTTACAGCAAGTAGGCATCTAAATGCAATGAGATGAACATGCTACAGCCACCAAACATGACAAAAAAAAATACATGGCAGGGATGCACACAAGATGCTTAACAAAAGTCTAGCACTGAGCTACGGCCAATTCATCCATTAACAGGTTCAAACAAGCATGGCAAAAACGCAAATGACAAACAGATCTGAGACTTGGTGAAATTAACACTTGTTTGGAATTTCAGATCATATAGCCCTCTTCGAAGCAACAAAACAACATGCTACAGAGCCTGAACAAGACAAAGAAATACATGGCATGGAGCTACTCAACAAGCTTAACAAAAGTCCCTTAGTGACCTTGAGCCAAAAGGGATCACAAAATATACTACCAAGCACACGAACATAGCAAAAACAAAACCAGTTCTCAAACAGTGAAAACTGGGACATGCTGAAACATAACTCACGAAGGCATGTTTACGAGCTCGATGCACTCACTACGGTGCAAGTCATGGCAAGACAAGCATACATCCCTAAAGAAGGCACAAAATACAAGCTAGACATGGCAAGAACAATAGCATAGCATGCACGGATCAACTATAATAACATCGGCAAAATCGCAAACAAGTTGACGATCTGCCCAGATTCGCAACGAAGCAAAAGTAGAGCTCGATTGACTCAAGCTAGGGTGCTCCATAATTGCAAACAAAGACATGGATGGATAGATCATAACAAGATTAACAAAACTCCTTTACTGATCATCCTCAAAAGAGGCACGGATCACTAGGAAACAGCATGAACATATGGCATCATGAACTAAATAATCCCAGACTTAGTGAAAACTACTAAGTTCCTGAAAACAGATTCACCGGGTGCCTCACTTTGCAAGCTTGCACAAGTCACCACACATATCACAAAAATGCATGGGTTGCACCTCTGGAAAGAAGACAAAATTCTTAGCAAAACATATGAAGGACTCATAGGCATATCATGCACACAACAATCATGGCAAAAATGACAAAAGTCTAAGATGAACTAGCAGATCTGACAATTAACTCACGCAGGCCTCTTCTAACAGCATCTCGGGCATCAAGATGCACTCAAATGAAAATCATGCAATGGAATGAAATGATGTACTCTCTGAGATGAACATTTTGATATGCTATATGCCCAAATCGGAGCTACGTATGCAAAGTTATGGGGCCGCGAACATGGGCACTTGGAGTAAAAATTCTGAGGACTTAGAGAAAAAAACAACTAGATCTAGGGTTTCGTCGGCGGGCACGCGAACCGAGGCGTTGACTGCAGTGACCGGCGGGCGCTCGCCGGATCCGAGGTCGCCGGTGTCGGGGAGGCGGCGGCCAGCGTCGACGAGGCGGGAGGAGGCCGGCGGCGGCGGCCGGGCGCGCGGTGGTGGCGGAGCGGCGGACGAGGCGGCGTGGCGGCTTGCGGGCGAAGGCGGCGGTGGTCCGGCGGGGCG
>NC_057809.1:41783962-41800088 GCF_018294505.1 Triticum aestivum
GGTAGGCGGTGGCGGGGCGATGCGGGCCTGGAGGGCCCGCGGCGGGCTTCGGCGGGCCGGCCGTGCGGCAAAGTGGGCGCGGCGGCTCGCCCTGTCAGAGGACGACACGTGGCGCGGTGGCGGCGTCAGACATGTCCGTCGGTGGCGGATGTGTCCGGCGGCGGCGGATCTGGAATTTTTAGGGTTAGGGGGGAGAGGGTCCACGAATTTGGAATGGGGGTGTATATATAGGCATTGGGGGAGCTAGGAGAGTCCAAATGAGGTGCGTTTTTCGGCCACGCGATTGTGATCGAACGCTCTAGAACATGGAGCAGACTTAGGTGGGTTTTGGGCCAAAATGGAGGGGTGTTGGGCTGCAACACACACGGGGCCTTTTCGGTCCCTCGGTTAACCGTTGGAGTATCAAACGAAGTCCAAATGGTACGAAAGTTGACAGGCGGTCTATCGGTAGTAAACCAAGGCCACTTGGCAAGTCTCAGTCCAATCCGGAAATGTTTAATCCCCACACACGAAAGAAAGCCAGAAATGACCACCGGAGGAGAACGAAGCGCCGGAATGCAAAATGGACAACGGGGAAAATGCTCGAATGCATGAGATGAACACGTATGCAAATGCAATGCACATGATGACATGATATGAGATTCATGAAAACGACAACAACACACGGAGACAAAACCCGAACCCGAGGAAATAAATATAACTTAACCCCGGAAATGGCAAGAGTTGGAGTACAAATTGGGAAAGTTATATCCGGGGCGTTACAACACTCCACCACTACGAAAGGATCTCGTCCCAAGATCTAGGACTGAAAGAACGCCGGGTACTCAGAACAGAGGTGATCCTCGCGTTCCCAGGTAGCTTCACGGTCGGAATGGTGTGACCACTTGACTTTGAGAAATTTGATTGACTTGTTGCGAGTCTTGCGTTCAGTCTCTTCAAGAATAGCAACTGGGTGCTCACGATAAGAGAGATCTTCTTGGAGCTCAATGTCCTCGAAGTTGACGGTGCGGTCAGGAGTCTTGAAGCACTTTCGAAGCTGAGAGACATGGAACACGTCATGAACATTTGCAAAGTTTGAAGGAAGCTCGAGTTGATAGGCGAGGTCGCCTCTCTTGTTGACGATCTTGAAAGGTCCCACGTATCTGGGGGCAAGCTTCCGTTTGATACCGAAGCGACGAGTACCTTTCATAGGAGAGACACGGAGGTAAACATGATCTTCGATCTCGAAAGCCAAATCACGGTGCTTACTATCATAGTAGCTCTTCTGGCGGGATTGGGCTGCTTTGAGGTTATCACGAATGACTTTGCACATTTCTTCTGCCTCTGTGATTAAGTCATTACCCAGCAGCTGACGTTCACCGGTTTCAGACCAGTTGAGAGGGGTACGACACTTCTTGCCATACAGAATTTCAAAAGGGGCCTTGCCCGAACTTGCTTGAAAACTGTTGTTGTAGGAGAATTCAGCATAAGGAAGACAATCCTCCCACTTCATGCCGAAGGAGATCACACAAGCCCTGAGCATATCTTCAAGAATCTGGTTGACACGCTCGACTTGACCGCTAGTTTGAGGATGGAAAGCTGTGCTAAAGCGGATATTAGTGCCCATGGCCTTCTGGAAAGAATCCCAAAACTTCGAGGTAAAGATGCTGCCACGGTCTAAAGAGATCACTTGAGGAATACCGTGCAGAGAGACAATTCAAGAGGTATAGAATTCCGCCAATTGAGCTGCAGTGATCGACTCTTTGATAGGCAGAAAGTGAGCCACTTTGGTGAGCTTGTCGATGACAACGAATATAGCATCATTGCCACGCTTGGACTTTGGAAACCCAGTCACGAAGTCCATTTCAATGTGGTAAAACTTCCATTCTGGAATGGCAAGAGGTTGGAGGAGACCAGCTGGCCTTTGGTGTTCTGCCTTCACCCTTCTACAGACATCACATTCATTCACGAATTGAGCGATCTCGCGCTTCATTCGAGTCCACCAATAAGCTTTCTTAAGGTCCTGATACATCTTCGTGCTCCCAGGGTGGATGGAGAGGAGAGAATTGTGAGCCTCGTTCATGATCACTTTACGGAGGTCACCTTTGGGCACAACAATACGATCCTCGAAGAAGAGAGTGTCCTTGTCATCAAGGCGGTAGCACTTGTACTTGGACTGACTCTTGGCAATCCCAATCTTCACCTTTTTCACCATAGCATCAAGGAGCTGAGCTTGGCGAATCTGGTCTTCTAAGGTAGGAGAGACTTGAAGGTTGGCGAGGAAACCTTGAGGAACAACTAGCAGATTAAGTTTGCGGAAAGCTTCACAAAGCTCGGGTTGATAAGGCTTAAGAATCAGACTGTTGCAGTAAGCCTTTCTGCTCAAAGCGTCAGCAATCACATTGGCTTTGCCTGGAGTATACTCGATACTCGGATTATACTCTTGAATCATTTTGACCCATCGAGTTTGCCTGAGGTTGAGATTAGCCTGAGTGAAGATGTACTTGAGACTCTTGTGATCAATGAAAATGTCCACTTTTCTTCCCAATAGAAGATGTCTCCAAGTCAAAAGAGCATGCACAACTGCCGCCAACTCGAGATCATGAGTGGGGTAGTTCTTATCATTAGGCTTCAACTAGCGAGATGTATAAGCAACAACTTTCTTCTCTTGCATCAATACTGCGCCAAGACCTTGGAGAGAGGCATCACAAAAGACCTCATACGGCTTGGATTCATCAGGCGGAGTCAGAACTGGAGCAGTGATCAATTTCTCTTTTAAAGTGTTGAAAGCAATATCACACTCCAGAGACCAAACGTACTTGACGTGCTTCTGGAGAAGATTAGAGAGAGGCTTCGCGATCTTAGAAAAGTTTTTAACGAATCTTCGGCAATAGCTTGCGAGACCGAGAAAACTGTGGAGTTGCTTCACGTTCTGAGAAGGTTCCCAATTCACAATTGCAGACACCTTCTCAAGATTCACGGCAATGCCCTTGGCAGAGATGATATGACCAAGATAAAGAACCTCATCAAGCCAAAATTCACACTTGGAGAACTTGGCGTAGAACTGATGTTCCTTGAGCTTATCAAGAGCCAAACGCAAGTGTTTGGCATGATCTTCCTTGTTCTTCGAGAAAACCAGAATGTCGTCGAGATAGACCAAAACGAAGTCATTGGTGTAGGCATTGAAGATGAAGTTCATCATGCGAGAGAACGTCGGAGGAGCGTTAGCAAGGCCAAAAGACATGACAGTGTATTCATATGAACCAAAGCTTGTTCTGAATGCTGTCTTGGGAATATCTTCTTCACGAATGCGAATCTGGTGATAACCCATAAGGAGATCAAGCTTGGAGAATACTTGGGCACCTTTGAGTTGTTCGAACAGCTAATTGATGTTGGGAAGTGGGTATTTGTTCTTGATGGTCTTCTTATTCACTGGACGGTAATCAACACAAAGTCGGTCCATTCCATCCTTCTTCTTCACAAAAAGAACACCACAACCCCACGGAGAAGAACTAGGCCGGATGAGACCCATTCTTTCTTGCTCATCGAGTTGCTTCTTCAGCTCCTTCAACTCTTCAGGTCCGAGCTTGTAAGGACGTTTGCACACAGGTTCCGTGCCAGGCTCAAGATCAATAACGAATTCAACTGGCCAGTGCGGAGGCATTCCTGGGAGCTCTTCTAGAAAGACGTCTTGATATTCGCAAACAACTAGAATTTGAGCGATAGCATCCAATTCACCCTTCTCATTGAGAGAAAACAGACGGATAGTATCATCACGAGCGGCAAAGACAATTACATCCTCAGACGAATGAGTCAATTGAATCTGCCTGGCTGCACAATCAAGATGTGCCTTGTGCTTAGAAAGCCAATCCATTCCAAGAATAAGATCAATATCCGAGTTACCAAGAACCACCGGAGAAGAGAGAAACTTGTAATCGCCCAATGTGATAGAAACATGTGGGGCAATAGCGCTTGCATTCATGAATTTACCCGGAGAAACAACAGATAACTGTCTAGGCAAATCTTGCAAAGGCAACTCTGAAGGAAATATGCCCTAGACGAAATAATAAAGTTATTATTTATTTCCTTATATCATGATAAATGTTTATTATTCATGCTAGAATTGTATTAACCGGAAACATAATACATGTGTGAATACATAGACAAACAGAGTGTCACTAGTATGCCTCTACTAGACTAGCTCGTGAATCAAAGATGGTTATGTTTCCTAACCATGAACAAAAGAGTTGTTATTTGATTAACGAGATCACATCATTAGTTGAATGATCTGATTGACATGACCCATTCCATTAGCTTAGCACCCGATCGTTTAGTATGTTGCTATTGCTTTCTTCATGACTTATACATGTTCCTATGACTATGAGATTATGCAACTCCCGTTTGCCGGAGGAACACTTTGGGTGCTACCAAACGTCACAACGTAACTGGGTGATTATAAAGGAGCATTACAGGTGTCTCCAAAGGTACATGTTGGGTTGGCGTATTTCGAGATTAGGATTTGTCACTTCGATTGTCGGAGAGGTATCTCTGGGCCCTCTCGGTAATGCACATCACATAAGCCTTGCAAGCATTACAACTAACATGTTAGTTGTGAGATGATGTATTACAGAACGAGTAAAGAGACTTGCCGTTAACGAGATTGAACTAGGTATTGGATACCGACGATCGAATCTCGGGCAAGTAACATACCGATGACAAAGGGAACAACGTATGTTGTTATGCGGTCTGACCGATAAAGATCTTCATAGAATATGTAGGAGCCAATATGGGCATCCAGGTCCCGCTATTGGTTATTGACCGAAGACGTGTCTCGGTCATGTCTACATTATTCTCGAACTGTAGGGTCCGCACGCTTAACGTTACAATGACATTTATTATGAGTTTATGCATTTTGATGTACCGAAGGTTGTTCGGAGTCCCGGATGCGATCATGGACATGGCGAGGAGTCTCGAAATGGTCGAGACATAAAGATTGATATATTGGAAGCCTATGTTTGGATATCGGAAGTGTTCCGGGTGAAATCGGGATTTTACCGGAGTACCGGGAGGTTACCGGAACCCCCCGGGAGCTATATGGGCCTTAGTGGGCTTTAGTGGAAAGGAGAAAGGGGCAGCCCAAGGTGGCTGTGCGCCTCCCCTCTTCCCCTAGTCCTATTTGGACTAGGAGAGGTGGCCGGCCCCGTCTCTCTCTTTCCCCCCTCAAGGAATCCTATTCCAACTAGGATTGGGGGGGGGGGGGAATCCTACTCCCAGAGGGAGTAGGACTCTCCTTGCGCGCCCTCCCTTGGCCGGCCAGCCTCCCCCCTCTAGTCCTTTATATACAGAGGCAGGGAACCCCAAAGAACACACAAGTTGATCCACGTGATCTAGTCCTTAGCCGTGTGCGGCGGCCCCAGCCACCATAGTCCTCAATATTACTGTAGCGGAGTTTAGGCGAAGCCCTGCTGATGTAGTGCATCAAGATCGTCACCACGCCATCGTGCTGACGGAACTCTTCCCCGACACTTTGCTGGATCGGAGTCCGGGGATCGTCATCGAGCTATACGTGTGCTAAGAACTCAAAGGTGCCAGAGTAACGGTGCTTGGATCGGTCGGATCGGGAAGACGTACGACTACTTCCTCTACATTGCGTGAACGCTTCCGCAGTCGGTCTGCGTGGGTGCGTAGACAACACTCTCCCCTCTCGTTGCTATACATCACCATGATCTTGCGGGTGCGTAGGAATTTTTTTGAAATTGCTACGTTCCCCAACAGTGGCATCCGAGCCTAGGTTTTATGTTGATGTTATATGCACGAGTAGAACACAAGTGAGTTGTGGGCGATATAAGTCATACTGCCTACCAACATGTCATACTTTGGTTCGGCGGCATTGTTGGACAAGACGACCCGGACCAACATTACGCATACGCTTACGCGAGACCGGTTCCCCCGACGTGCTTTGCACATAGGTGGCTTGCGGGCGACTGTCTCTCCAACTTTAGTTGAACCAAGTGTGGCTACGCCCGGTCCTTGCGAAGGTTAAAACGGAGTCTATTTGACAAACTATCGTTGTGGTTTTGATGCGTAGGTGAGATTGGTTCTTGCTTAAGCCCGTAGCAGCCACGTAAAACTTGCAACAACAAAGTAGAGGACGTCTAACTTGTTTTTGCAGGGCAAGTTATGATGTGATATGGTCAAGGCATGATGCTAAATTTTATTGTATGAGATGATCATGTTTTGTAACCGAGTTATCGGCAACTGGAAGGAGCCATATGGTTGTCGCTTTATTATATGCAATGCAATCACGATGTAATGCTTTACTTTATCACTAAGCGGTAGCGATAGTCGTGGAAGCATAAGATTGGCGAGACGACAACGATGCTACGATGGAGATCAAGGTGTCACGCCGGTGACGATGGTGATCATGACGGTGCTTCGGAGATGGAGATCACAAGCACAAGATGATGATGGCCATATCATATCACTTATATTGATTGCATGTGATGTTTATCTTTTTATGCATCTTATCTTGCTTTGATTGACGGTAGCATTATAAGATGATCTCTCACTAAATTATCAAGAAGTGTTCTCCCTGAGTATGGACCGTTGCCAAAGTTCGTCATGCCCAGACACCACGTGATGATCGGGTGTGATAAGCTCTACGTCCATCTACAATGGGTGCAAGCCAGTTTTTGCACACGCGGAATACTCAGGTTAAACTTGACGAGCCTAGCATATGCAGATATGGCCTCGGAACACGGAGACCGAAAGGTCGAGCGTGAATCATATAGTAGATATGATCAACATAACGATGTTCACCATTGAAAACTACTCCATCTCACGTGATGATCAGTTATGGTTTAGTTGATTTGGATCACGTGATTACTTAGAAGATTAGAGGGATGTCTATCTAAGTGGGAGTTCTTAAGTAATATGATTAATTGAACTTAAATTTATCATGAACTTAGTCCTGGTAGTATTTTGCAAATCATGTTGTAGATCAATAGCTCGCGTTGTTGCTTCCCTGTGTTTATTTTGACATGTTCCTAGAGAAAATTGTGTTGAAAGATGTTAGTAGCAAAGATGCGGATTGGATCCGTGATCTGAGGTTTATCCTCATTGCTGCACAGAAGAATTATGTCCTTGATGCACCGCTAGGTGACGGACCTATTGCAGGAGCAGATGCAGACGTTATGAACGTTTGGCTAGCTCAATATGATGACTACTTGATAGTTTAGTGCACCATGCTTAATGGCTTAGAATCGGGCCTTCAAAGACGTTTTGAACGTCATGGAGCATATGAGATGTTCCAGGAGTTGAAGTTAATATTTCAAGCAAATACCCGAGTTGAGAGATATGAAGTCTCCAACAAGTTCTATAGCTAAAAGATGGAGGAGAATCGCTCAACTAGTGAGCATGTGCTCAGATTGTCTGAGTACCACAATCGCTTGAATCAAGTGGGAGTTAATCTTCCAGATAAGATAGTGATTGACAGAATTCTCTAGTCACCATCACCAAGTTAATAGAACTTCGTGATGAACTATGATATGCAAGGGATAACAGAAACGATTCCCAAGCTCTTCGTAATGCGGAAATTGACGAAGGTAGAAATCGAGAAAAACATCAAGTGTTGATGGTAGACAAGACCACTAGTTTCAAGAAAAGGGCAGAGGGAAGAAGGGGAACTTCAAGAAGAATAGCAAGCAAGTTGCTGCTCAAGTGAAGAAGCCCAAGTCTGGTCCTAAGCCTGAGACTAAGTGTTTCTACTGCAAAGGGACTGGTGTGACGCCCGGATAATCAAGCTACAGTAACCTCTGCTAATGATGCCACGTCACCACTCTTACAGTCGTAAATCTCATGATGATTCAATCCTGTTCGAATTCAAAATTCAAAATCAGGTCAAACGGTAAAGTTTTCAAGCATTAAAATTTAAATGTTCTAGAGGTGGCAAATAATGCTTAGGTAATTATGGTGGAGGATCACATTTTTATAAAATAATTAAAAGCACTAAACTAAATAAAACAGTGGCTTAAATAAATAATTAAATGCATTTTATAAATATTAAAAGATTAAACTATTTTATTAGGTATGAGAAATTCATGTGGCAATAGAGTATTTATAAATACTAATTTAGGGGCTAGTGGTATATTTTATAAAACTAAAAGTAAAGTAAAACTAATATGAAAACAGAAACTATAAATAAAATAGGAAAGAAAAAAAAAAGCAAAGCAAAAGCAAAAAGAAAGAAGGAGACCCCTGATGTGTCGTGGCCCAGCTTGCCATCGGGCCCCCAAGCCGGCCTAGTCGCCCCCCCTGTATAGCCCCCTCCCCACCGAACCCTAGACACCGACACACCCTCTCCCCCTCCCGATCCAATCTGGATCAAGGGGAAAACCCCCCACTCCACCTCGCTCTCTACCCCATCTCCCTCAATCTCTCGATGCCGAAGCCCTTTCGCCGGCGCCACCCGACTTCCGACCCCGTCGCCCTTCTCCCGAGCCGACCGCGACGCCCATCGCCCCCCGACGCCGCTGGACCCCGCCGTCGTCGGAGCTGCCCTGCCGTCCTCCTCTTCGACTCCTCCGCGCTGGACATCCCCCTATATGTTGCCGTCGTCCCCGTCCTCCTCCCCAAAGGCTCCACCGAGCCTCGCCGACCCTCGTCTCTGCAACGCCGATGAGGCCACGACCTCCTCTTCCTCTTTGCGCCCGTTCTGCACGTCTCCCCGTTGCCACTCGCACCGGCCTCCCCTGCTCGACGCGCCACCGCGCGCGCCCGGCGCTTGTCGCCGCGGCCACCGCGCGCGTGCGCCCTGTGCACGCCTCGCCATCCCACTCGTCGCGCCCGAACGCCCGCAACCCCGCGCTCTCCGTGCGCTCACCGCAACCGCCGCCCTCACTCCCCTGCTTGGCCGCGCGCACTCGCGCGCGCGCCCTCGCTGCGGCCCCCTGTACCGCCCCAGTCATCGCCCCCCGGTCACCGTGGCTAACGCCCGCCTCCCCTCTTCCCTGCCCGTGGTGACTGACCAAGGCCGGTCGCCGTTCGGTCCGGCCGCACCTCTCCACGGCCCCGGCGCCCTCCTCCGGTGGCCGACGCTTCACCACGGCACCGCTCTGCCCGTGGCCTCGCCGTGGCCATGGCCACCCGCGCCTGGCGCCTCCACTGGCCTATGCAGGCGCCCAATCGGGCAGGGGGTTGCGCCCGCACCCCCCTGCACACGACGCCCGTTAGACCGAACCGATAAGGCCTTTGGCCCACTGATAAAGGGGCCCCAACCACAGGACAAAAATAAATAAATAAAAAATAAAATTAATAATAATAATAATAATAAATATTAATTAATTAACCAAATTAATTAGCTTAATTAATTGAGTTTAATTAATCTAATCAATTAACTAAACAAATTAACCTGCTTAGTTAGTCTTAGACAATGACAGTAGGACCCACATGTCAGTTTGACTAAGTCAACTGACTAGTTGACTGCTGACATCACCCTGACATCATGTTGACGTCATAATTGCAATTTCTAATTAAATTAATTCTGTTAATTCTGAAAATAAATTAAATCTTTAAAAATTAATATAAATTAAACCGTAGCTCGGATGAAAAAACTTTGTACATGGAAGTAGCTCAGAACAAAGAGACGAATTCGGATACGCAGCCCGTTCGTCCACCACGCACCTCTAACATACAAACACGCAACTTTTTCCCTCTGATTCATCTGTCTGAAAACGCGAAACACCGGGGATATTTTCCCGGATGTTTTCCCCCTTCGTCGGTATCACCTACTACCGCGATTGGGCACACCTAGCATCGATACTTGTCATGTCATGCATCGTCATGCATCTGTTTGCATTGTATTCATTGTTTCTTCCCCCTCTTCTTCCGCTAGACACCAAGACCGACGTTGCTGCTGCCCAGTTCGACTACGGAGTTGACGACCCCTCCTTCTTGCAAGAGCAACCAGGCAAGCCCCCCCCCCTTGATCACCAGATATCGCCTATTCTCCTCTATACTGCTTGCATTAGAGTAGTGTAGCATGTTACTACTTTCCGTTAATCCTATTCTGATGCATAGCCTGTCATTGTTGCTACAGTCATTGATACCTTACCCGCAATCCTAAATGCTTAGTATAGGATGCTAGTTTATCATTATTGGCCCTACATTCTTGTCAGTCTGCCTTGCTATACTATTGGGCCGTGATCACTCGGGAGGTGATCACGGGTATATACTATGCATACATACATACTATTTAGATGGTGACTAAAGTCGGGTCAGCTCGAAGAGTACCCGCGAGTGATTCACGGATTGGGGGCTGAAAGGACCTTTGTCCCGACGGCCCTCTGTGTGGATCTTTGTGGCGGAGCGACATGGCAGGTTGAGACCACCTAGGAGACAGGTGGGCCAGGCCCTGTTCGGCGTTCGCGGATACTTAACACGCTTAACGAGATCTTGGTATTTGATCTGAGTCTGGCCATTTGGTCTATACGCACTAACCATCTATGTGGGAGTAGTTATGGGTATCCCGGCATCGTGGTATCAGCCAAAGCACTTCAGACGTCAGCGACGGAGCGGCGCGCGCCGGATTGGACTGGAACGCCTGCTAGGCTAGGTCTGCTTCCGGCCGCCCTCGCAACATGCAGGTGTGCTATGGGCGATGGGCCCAGACCCCTGTGCGCTTAGGTTTAGACCGGCGTGCTGGCCTCTCTGTTTTGCCTAGGTGGGGCTGCGACGTGTTGATCTTCCGAGGCCGGGCATGACCCAGGAAAGTGTGTCCGGCCAAATGGGATCGAGCGTGTTGGGTTATGTGGTGCACCCCTGCAGGGAAGTTAACCTATTCGAATAGCCGTGATCTTCGGTAACAGGACGACTTGGAGTTGTACCTTGACCTTATGACAACTAGAACCGGATACTTAATAAAACACACCCTTCCAAGTTCCACAGACAACCCGGTGATCGCTTTTCCACAGGGCCACGAGGGGAGGATCGCCGGGTAGGATTATGCTATGCGATGCTACTGGAGATGCTACTTGGAGATGCTACTTGAAGGACTTCAATCTACTCTCTTCTATATGCTGCAAGACGGAGGCTGCCAGAAGCGTAGTCTTCGACAGGATTAGCTATCCCCCTCTTATTCTGGCATTCTTCAGTTCAGTCCACTGATATGGCCCTTTACACATATACCCATGCATATGTAGTGTAGCTCCTTGCTTGCGAGTACTTTGGATGAGTACTCACGGTTGCTTTCTCCCCCCTTTTTCCCCCTTTCCTTTCTTCCTGGTTGTCGCAACCAGACGTTGGAGCCCAGGATCCAGACGCCACCTTCGACGATGACTACTACTCTGGAGGTGCCTACTACTACGTGTAGCCCGCTGACGACGACCAAGAGTAGTTAGGAGGATCCCAGGCAGGAGGCCTACGCTTCTTTCGATCTGTATCCCAGTTTGTGCTAGCCTTCTTAAGGCAAACTTGTTTAACTTATGTCTGTACTCAGATATTGTTGCTTCCACTGACTCGTCTATGATCGAGCACTTGTATTCGAGCCCTCGAGGCCCCTGGCTTGTATTATGATGCTTGTATGACTTATTTATGTTTTAGAGTTGTGTTGTGATATCTTCCCGTGAGTCCCTGATCTTGATTGTACACATTTGCGTGCATGATTAGTGTACGATTGAATCGGGGGCGTCACAAGTTGGTATCAGAGCCGACTGCCTGTAGGAATCCCCTTTCCAACTCCTTGGCCGAAGTCGAGTCTAGACATTGAAAACTATTTTACTAACATGGCTGTGCGGCCCATGGGCCCATGTCGCCATTTGGGTGGTATTAGGATCTTTTACTCCTCGTCTATACTCTGGGATTCTGATCTCTCTTCTATTCGGGTTAAATTATTTTGCTAAAATCTAACTCTAGGTTCTCGCTACCACTTCCTACCGGAGAACCCTTTCATTACGGATGGTCGACTGCTTCAACGGAATATTTTGACAATACTCGCCGATATTTTCTCGAGACCTTATGCCTATTGCTTTTGCAATTCCCTACCACCGAAAAATCCCTATGGATAAATACTTATGCCTGTCATTTTTACTTTTATTCCCAGTTGGTCTTGTTATTACAAGATACCCCGAAATACTCGTCATTGTTTCGATAATCCTTTGAGCTTAACGCCTTGCTGTTCTTTGTCACCTGAATACCCCTACGGATAATTCTCGCACTTATCGAGTATCCGCTTATCCCCAGTTGTTCATATGCTTTTCAAAATACTTGGGAATACTACCCGATCTTCCGAGTATCCTCCTCAAACTATTGCTCGGCAAATACTTGTCTGCTTGCAATATGGATGCTTTCCATATGTGTAGCAATATTCATTAGTATCCTTTGACACCATCATTTTGATCCTATCGATTCAACATGTGTGTGAAAGCACGCAATCATCAGTTGATCCTTTTAAATTATCTTCCCGGCTCAGACGTCATTTTAAACATGAGCTGGTTCTTAACCAATCAATGCCTTGATCGGTTGTGTTTCTAAGTCTATTGAACTTATTCATTCTCAATCAGAATGATTGCTTCTGATCCCTTGATTTGGAAATCATAAAATTTCTTTGCATTAAGCTTTGATTAGTTAGTTGTTTCTAGATTCCAATGCCTTTGCATTGTTTCTTCCTCTGTTGAGCACCGATGCTTACAGCAGATCCTTTGAGAACCATCGGATCCTTTGTTAGATTTTACCCGACAACGTCCCTCATATTCAATCACTTTGGAAGTTCTTTCCCTGATACATAATGTCGTTGGTAAATCCTATTCTCTGATTTGGCCAACCATGCTCTGCTTTCGAGCTGGTGATATCTACTATTGAAGCTTGTGGTATATATTTCCACGATAACCTGATGGGTTGAACATATGCCTTCTCTAAACCGTGTGAACCCGAAAGTTTTCATGAGTCATACACTCCTGGTATTATGCCAGATAAAATTTCAACACTACAACTTCCTCGAAAGTGAGAAGTGAATGAAAGGTTATACATTGGAGAAGTGGGAGTCGACCTTGAACTTTATGTTCATGCCCATGGACACGATGTACATCTTCTCATCGAAGCTTCTTTTAAAACTAATTATTCCCTTGATATAAGTTCATCTTATATCTGGGGTCTGCCCTTTTACAATCGTGGTTCCGACCATGTTCTCCTTTAAATACCATTTTTGATGCAAGTGTAAGCACTTGTCTTCTGTGGATCAATACCCCGGTCCAACCTCTACTTGGTCCGTCTTCGAGTATTACCCCCCTGGTATCTCGAGATTATCTTGGAACTGCATAACTTCTTATGAGTTCTTCATCAAGTACTACATTCTCACTGATTACAATTTTTCATGGGCTCTGAGTTATTAAACACTCAAAGACACCGATAACTGAGCCGAGTTCGCACTACGGTTCAACAACTCTTAGTAATCTTCTTTAAGTACGAGTTTGTACCCGATCACGCCATTCCTAGCCTGTTTGGCTATATCATTGTCTTGATGATTTTAACTGTGCTACCTGGTCCTTCTCGGAGCACAATTTTTGATGATGGGCTAAGCTTACGTTGATTTTTCTCGTCATATCATTTCGCCTTGAACAACAAGCTTGATTTTTGAGTTTGTGTCGTACTCGTGGTTCCAATAACCTTTTGCTTCATCATTCCTTTGACTTGATGTCATTGCCATTCAATTACATCTTCATGAAATATCTCGACAATTGTGTCGTGATCATCATCGGCATTAAGAGCTCTTCCAGGATATCAACCGGATTCATGAAGAGAAATACCATCCTTGCCCTCGATGAGTTGTGTTATCATCGGCCACTTATTGCCTTCCCTCCAACACAAACTTGTTCGTGCTTTGTGATATACCTTGAGACCCTTGCTATCCAGTAATTGTTCTTCTTTACCTTGGAATATTGCCATCTTTTATGTCAAGGAGGTCGTGGGAATTTCACCACCTCTTAAGAATTCTTGGTATGGTGATACTTCCCACCATCACCATTCTTTCTTGGGTCCTCGTGTTAATTCCAACCGGGGTACCCACAAGTGAATGATGTTGTTTGGATTTTGCACTTCTAGCAACCCAATTGCTTTGGAGTTAATGATCGATAATTCGTTCTTAGCCTATCGGTTGCTGAACCACCATTCTAACGTTGATCATGCTACTATAAGCCCATATTTCGGGTGCGCTTTTCAAACAATTTTTAATTGTGTATGTTTTTCTCGAGCTTACATCATTATATCATTTGATCCGACAAATGTTATCTCCTTGTTCACATAACTGTGGAAATCCACATATTTGGATACCTCGTTGAATTATCGCTGAGTCCATCAGCCACCCCCTCATCCTCTCCTTGGCTTAATGATGAATCCCTTCGTGTATCCAGAGTCTGATCTTTGCTTGAAGACCATGCCAATGCTATCTCTAAGCATGTCTGTGGTACTCCAATTTTCAACAAAAACATTTGAAGCCCAATGCTAAATGTTTTCTTGCTCAATTATCCAAACACCGCTGTATGGGTAATGTCATGCAATTTCTCTCCCCTGCCTAAAGAGTTTTCTACATTATATCCTTTCATGGATATCATGCTCTGATTGTTCTTGGGAAGGATATACCCCTGAAATATGTGTTTAAACACATTTTCTTTCCATTGTTCTGATTAAATCTGATGGACACTTTTCCCTTTCCATTGGTTTGCTTAACCCTTCTTGTGATCTATATTATATAAGCAGTAGTAATCTTCTGCTTATGTAGCACACCTTGGTGTACAACCGTGTCAGTAAGACCCTGTTTCTACTGTGGATGACATTCCGGTAGCCACCGATGGACGGGAACCTTGCCTATTGGTCTGCCTCATTCAACAAGCAGGAAAATGGTTCTCTTCGTCCCTCGCCCTTGGTATCGACGTTGTTGCCGACTTAATTGACAGGCTACCCCCTGACATGCCTTGCTTGCATGATCACGCAAGACGTCTCCGCCCTTCCTACTTTTAACCACATGGTGGGCCCATAACCCACAGTTCCATAGGATCGAAATCTGACTCTCCTGTACACCCTGTTCTCAAACTTATTCCCCACGCTTGACTTCGTATGTAATTCACGGGCCACCTGCCTAGTGATCTATTCTGGTATCAGGCGCAATAATTATTCCCATTGCTCTGAACCCCTTCACATTTCGTATCAGGCAACAAATGATTGCCTATCCACTTGAAACTTCTTATTGCACGTTCGTACCTTGCTCTCGATATTTTCTTCAGTTTCAATTCGAGAGTTACTTTCTACCACCTTCCCCGATGTTATCGACCAGGTAGTCAACCTTGTAGAGGTCCGCTCTCTCGGAATAACCACCCTTTATTCTTTCGTAAGAACGATGGAGATCTCGAAGAAAGGAAGCCGACTTCATCATGATGACTGAAGCATAGGGATGAAGACATCAATGTTATGGATCGACCTCTTCGAGAAGAGCAACAACGATCAAGAAGAATCACTAGGATTTCGTAACCTATTCTTCCCCCTTACACACCTCTTAAATCTCGGGACGAGATTTCTTGTAGTGGAGGAGAATTGTGACGCCCGGATAATCAAGCTACAGTAACCTCTGCTAATGATGCCACGTCACCACTCTTACAGTCATAAATCTCACGATGATTCAATCCCGTTCGAATTCAAAATTCAAAATCAGGTCAAACGGTAAAGTTTTCAAACATTAAAATTTAAATGTTCTAGAGGTGGCAAATAATGCTTAGGTAATTATGGTGGAGGATCACATTTTTATAAAATAATTAAAAGCACTAAACTAAATAAAACAGTGGCTTAAACAAATAATTAAATGCATTTTATAAATATTAAAACATTAAACTATTTTATTAGGTATGAGAAATTCATGTGGCAATAGAGTATTTATAAATACTAATTTAGGGGCTAGTGGTATATTTTATAAAACTAAAAGTAAAGTAAAATTAATATGAAAACAGAAACTATAAATAAAATAGGAAAGAAAAAAAGCAAAGCAAAAGCAAAAAGAAAGAAGGAGACCCCCTGATGTGCCGTGGCCCAGCTGGCCATCGGGCCCCCAGGCCGGCCCAGTCGCCCCCCCTGTATAACCCCCTCCCCACCGAACCTTAGACACCGA
>NC_057809.1:41800733-41813600 GCF_018294505.1 Triticum aestivum
CCCCGGCGCCCTCCTCCGGTGGCCGCCGCTTCACCACGGCACCGCTCCGCCCGTGGCCTCGCCGTGGCCATGGCCACCCGCGCCTGGCGCCTCCACTGGCCTGCGCAGGCGCCCAATCGGGCTACGGGTTGCGCCCGCACCCCCCTGCACACGACGCCCGTTAGACCGAACCGATAAGGCCTTTGGCCCACTGATAAAGGGGCCCCAGCCCCAGGACAAAAATAAATAAATAAAAAATAAAATTAATAATAATAATAATAATAAATATTAATTAATTAACCAAATTAATTAACTTAATTAATTGAGTTTAATTAATCTAATCAATTAACTAAACTAATTAACCTGCTTAGTTAGTCTTAGACAATGACAGTAGGACCCACATGTCAGTTTGACTAAGTCAACTGACTAGTTGACTGCTGACATCACCCTGACATCATGCTGACATCATAATTGCAATTTCTAATTAAATTAATTCTGTTAATTCTAAAAATAAATTAAATCTTTAAAAATTAATATAAATTAAACCGTAGCTCGGATGAAAAAACTTTGTACATGGAAGTTGCTCAGAACGACGAGACGAATTCGGATACGCAGCCCGTTCATCCACCACACACCTCTAACATACAAACACGCAACTTTTTCCCTCTGATTCATCTGTCCGAAAACGCGAAACACCGGGGATATTTTCCCGGATGTTTTCCCCCTTCGTCGGTATCACCTACTACCACGATTGGGCACACCTAGCATCGATACTTGTCATGTCATGCATCGTCATGCATCTGTTTGCATTGTATTCATTGTTTCTTCCCCCTCTTCTTCCGCTAGACACCGAGACCGACGCTGCTGCTGCCCAGTTCGACTACGGAGTTGACGACCCCTCCTTCTTGCCAGAGCAACCAGGCAAGCCCCCCCCCCCCTTGATCGCTAGATATCGCCTATTCTCCTCTATACTGCTTGCATTAGAGTAGTGTAGCATGTTACTACTTTCCGTTAATCCTATTCTGATGCATAGCCTGTCATTGTTGCTACAGTCATTGATACCTTACCCGCAATCCTAAATGCTTAGTATAGGATGCTAGTTTATCATTATTGGCCCTACATTCTTGTCAGTCTGCCTTGCTATACTATTGGGCCGTGATCACTCGGGAGGTGATCACGGGTATATACTATGCATACATACATACTATTCAGATGGTGACTAAAGTCGGGTCAGCTCGAAGAGTACCCGCGAGTGATTCACGGATTGGGGGCTGAAAGGACCTTTGTCCCGACGGCCCTCTCTGTGGATCTTTGTGGCGGAGCGACAGGGCAGGTTGAGACCACCTAGGAGACAGGTGGGCCTGGCCCTGTTCGGCGTTCGCGGATACTTAACACGCTTAACAAGATCTTGGTATTTGATCTGAGTCTGGCCATTTGGTCTATACGCACTAACCATCTACGTGGGAGTAGTTATGGGTATCCCAGCGTCGTGGTATCAGCCGAAGCACTTCAGACGTCCGCGACGGAGCGGCGCGCGCCGGATTGGACTGGAACGCCTGCTAGGCTAGGTCTGCTTCCGGCCGCCCTCGCAACGTGCAGGTGTGCTATGGCCGATGGGCCTAGACCCCTGTGCGCTTAGGTTTAGACCGGCGTGCTGGCCTCTCTATTTTCCCTAGGTGGGGCTGCGACGTGTTGATCTTCCGAGGCCGGGCATGACCCAGGAAAGTGTGTGCGGCCAAATGGGATCGAGCGTGTTGGGTTATGTGGTGCACCCCTGCAAGGAAGTTAATCTATTCGAATAGCCGTGATCTTCGGTAACAGGAGACTTGGAGTTGTACCTTGACCTTATGACAACTAGAACCGGATACTTAATAAAACACACCCTTCCAAGTTCCACAGACAACCCGGTGATCGCTTTTCCACAGGGCGACAAGGGGAGGATCGCCGGGTAGGATTATGCTATGCGATGCTACTGGAGATGCTACTTGGAGATGCTACTTGAAGGACTTCAATCTACTCTCTTCTATATGCTGCAAGACGGAGGCTGCCAGAAGCGTAGTCTTCGACAGGATTAGCTATCCCCCTCTTATTCTGGCATTCTGCAGTTCAGTCCACTGATATGGCCCTTTACACATATACCCATGCATATGTAGTGTAGCTCCTTGCTTGCGAGTACTTTGGATGAGTACTCACGGTTGCTTTCTCCCCCCCCTTTTTCCCCCTTTCCTTTCTTCCTGGTTGTCGCAACCAGACGTTGGAGCCCAGGATCCAGACGCCACCTTCGAGGATGACTACGACTCTGGAGGTGCCTACTACTACGTGCAGCCCGCTGACGACGACCAAGAGTAGTTAGGAGGATCCCAGGCAGGAGGCCTACGCTTCTTTCGATCTGTATCCCAGTTTGTGCTAGCCTTCTTAAGGCAAACTTGTTTAACTTATGTCTGTACTCAGATATTGTTGCTTCCACTGACTCGTCTATGATCGAGCACTTGTATTCGAGCCCTCGAGGCCCCTGGCTTGTATTATGATGCTTGTATGACTTATTTATGTTTTAGAGTTGTGTTGTGATATCTTCCTGTGAGTTCCTGATCTTGATCGTACACATTTGCATGCATGATTAGTGTACGATTGAATCGGGGGCGTCACAACTGGTCACTGGAAGCGGAACTACCCCAAGTGATTGGCAGATAAGAAGGATGGCAAAGTGAACATAAGTATATTTGATATACATGTTATTGATGTGTACTTTACTAGTGTTTATAGCAACCCCTTAGTATTTGATACTGGTTCAGTTGCTAAGATTAGTAATTCGAAACGGGAGTTGCAGAATAAACAGAGACTAGTTAAGGGTGAAGTGACGATGTGTGTTGGAAGTGGTTCCAAGATTGATATGATCATCAGCGCACACTCCCTATACTTTCGGGATTAATGTTGAACCTAAATAAGTGTTATTTGGTGTTTGCGTTGAGCATGAATATGATTTGATCATGTTTATTGTAATACGGTTATTCATTTAAGTAAGAGAATAAATTGTTGTTCTGTTTACATGAATAAAATCTTATATGGTTACACACCCAATGAAAATAGTTCGTTGGATCTCGATCGTAGTGATACACATAATCATAATATTGAAACCAAAAGATGCAAAGTTAATAATGATAGTGCAACTTATTTGTGGCACTGCCGTTTAGGTTATATTGGTGTAAAGCGCATGAAGGAACTCCATGCTAATGGGTTTTTGGATCACTTGATTATGAATCACTTGATGCTTGCGAACCATGCCTTATGGGCAAGATGACTAAAACGCCGTTCTCCGGAACAATGAAGCAAGCAACAGATTTGTTGGAAATCATACATACTGATGTATGCGGTCCGATGAATATTAAGACTTGCAGCAGGTATCATTATTTTCTTTCCTTCACAGATGATTTGAGCAGATATGGGGATATCTACTTGATGAAACATAAGTCTGAAACATTTGAATAGTTCAAAGAATTTCAGAGTGAAGTGGAAAATCATCGTGACAAGAAAATAAAAGTTTCTACGATATGACCGTAGAGGTAAAATATTTGAGTTACGAGTTTGGCCTTCAATTAAACCAATGTGAAATAGTTTCACTACTCACGCCACCTGGAACACCATAGTGTAATGGTGTGTCCGAACGTCATAACCATACTTTATTAGATATCGTGCGATCTATGATGTCTCTTACCGATCTACCACTATCATTTTGGGGTTATGCATTAGAGACAGCTGCATTCACGTTAAATAGGGCACCATCTAAATCCGTTGAGACGACACCGTGTGAACTATGGTTTGGCAAGAAACCTAAGTTGTCGTTTCTTACAGTTTGGGACTGTTGTGAAAAAGGTTTCAACATGATAAGCTCGAACCCAAATCGGAGAAGTAAATCTTCATAGGATATCCAAAGGAAACTATTGGATACACCTTCTATCACGGATCCGAAGGCAAGACTTTTGTTGCTAAATTCAGAGTTTTTCTAGAGAAGGAGTTTCTCTCGAAAGAAGTGAGTGGGAGGAAAGTAGAACTTGATGAGGTAACTATACCTGCTCCCTTATTGGAAAGTAGTTCATCACAGAAATCTGTTCCTGTGACTACTACACCAATTAGTGAGGAAGCTAATGATGATGATCATGTAACTTCAAATCAAGTTACTACCAAATCTCGTAGGTAAACCAGAGTGAGATCCGCACCAGAGTGATACGGTAATCCTGTTCTGGAAGTCATGTTACTAGACCATGACGAACTTGCGAACTATGAGGAAGCGATGATGAGCCCAGATTCCGCGAAATGGTTTGAGGCCATGAAATCTGAGATATGATCCATGTATGAGAACAAAGTATGGACTTTGATGGATTTGCCCGATGATCGGCAAGCCATAGAAAATAAATGGATCTTCAAGAGGAAGACGGACGCTGATAGTAGTGCTACTATCTACAAAGCTAGAATTGTCGCAAAAGGTTTTCGACAAGTTCAAGGTGTTGACTACGATGAGATTTTCTCACTCGTATCTATGCTTAAGTCTGTCCGTATCATGTTAGCAATTGCCGCATTTTATGAAATCTGGCAAATGAATAAACAAAACTGCATTCCTTAATGGATTTACTAAAGAAGAGTTGTATACGATGCAACTAGAAGGTTTTGTCGATCCTAAAGGTGTTAACTAAATAAGCAAGCTCCAGCGATCCATCTATGGACTGGTGCAAGAATCTCGGAGTTGGAATATATGCTTTGATAAGTTGATCAAAGCATATAGTTTTATACAGACTTGCGGTGAAGCCTGTATTTACAAGAAAGTGAGTGGGAGCACTACATCATTTCTGATAAGTATATGTGTATGACATATTGTTGATCGGAAATAATGTAGAATTATTCTGCAAAGCATAAAGGAGTGTTTGAAAGGAGTTTCTCAAAGAAAGACCTCGGTAAAGCTGCTTGCATATTGAGTATCAAGATCTATAGAGATAGATCAAGACGCTTGATAAGTTTTTCAATGAGTACATACCTTGACAAGATTTTGAAATAGTTCAAAATGGAACAGTCAAAGAAAAAGTTTCTTGCATGTGTTACAAGGTGTGAAGTTGAGTAAGACTCAAAGCCCGACCACGGCAGAAGATAGAAAGAGAATGAAAGTCATTCCCTATGCCTCAGTCATAGGTTCTATAAACTATGCCATGCTGTGTACCAGATCTACTGTATACCCTACACTTTGTTAAGCAAGGGAATACAATAGTGATCTAAGAGTAGATCACTGGACAGCAGTCAAAATTATCCTTAGTGGAATAAGGAAATATTTCTCAATTATGGAGGTGACAAAAAGGTTCGTCGTAAAAAGTTACGTCGATGCAAGTTTTGACACAGATCTGGATGACTCTAAGTCTCGATCTAGATACATATTGAAAGTGGGAGCAATAAGCTAGAGTAGCTCCGTGCAGAGCATTGTTGACATAGAAATTCGCAAAATACTTACGGATCTGAATGTGACAGACCCGTTGACTAAAATTATCTCACAAGCAAAACATGATCACACCTTAGTAATCTTTGGGTGTTAATCACATAGCGATGTGAACTAGATTACTGACTCTAGTAAACCCTTTGGGTGTTGATCACATATCGATGTGAACTATGGGTGTTAATCACATGGTGATGTGAACTATTGCTGTTAAATCACATGGCGATGTGAACTACATTATTGACTCTAATGCAAGTGGGAGACTGAAGGAAATATGCCCTAGAGGCAATAATAAAGTTATTATTTATTTCCTTATATCATGATAAATGTTTATTATTCATGCTAGAATTGTATTAACCGGAAACATAATACATGTGTGAATACATAGACAAACAGAGTGTCACTAGTATGCCTCTACTAGACTAGCTCGTTAATCAAAGATGGTTATGTTTCCTAACATGAACAAAAGAGTTGTTATTTGATTAACGAGATCACATCATTAGTTGAATGATCTGATTGACATGACCCATTCCATTAGCTTAGCACCCGATCGTTTAGTATGTTGCTATTGCTTTCTTCATGACTTATACATGTTCCTATGACTATGAGATTATGCAACTCCCGTTTGCCGGAGGAACACTTTGGGTGCTACCAAACGTCACAACGTAACTGGGTGATTATAAAGGAGCATTACAGGTGTCTCCAAAGGTACATGTTGGGTTGGCGTATTTCGAGATTAGGATTTGTCACTCCGATTGTCGGAGAGGTATCTCTAGGCCCTCTCGGTAATGCACATCACATAAGCCTTGCAAGCATTACAACTAACATGTTAGTTGTGAGATGATGTATTACGGAACGAGTAAAGAGACTTGCCGGTAACGAGATTGAACTAGGTATTGGATACCGATGATCGAATCTCGGGCAAGTAACATACCGATGACAAAGGGAACAACGTATGTTGTTATGCGGTCTGACCGATAAAGATCTTCGTTGAATATGTAGGAGCCAATATGGGCATCCAGGTCCTGCTATTGGTTATTGACCGGAGACGTGTCTCGGTCATGTCTACATTATTCTCGAACCGTAGGGTCCGCACGCTTAACGTTACGATGACAGTTATTATGAGTTTATGCATTTTGATGTACCGAAGGTTGTTCGGAGTCCCGGATGCGATCACGGACATGACGAGGAGTCTCGAAATGGTTGATACATAAAGATTGATATATTGGAAGCCTATGTTTGGATATCGGAAGTGTTCCGGGTGAAATCGGGATTTTACCGGAGTACCGGGAGGTTACCGGAACCCCGCGGGAGCTATATGGGCCTTAGTGGGCTTTAGTGGAAAGGAGAAAGGGGCAGCCCAAGGTGGCTGTGCGCCTGCCCTCTTCCCCTAGTCCTATTTGGACTAGGAGAGGTGGCCGGCCCCCTCTCTCTCTTCCCCCCCTCAAGGAATCCTATTCCAACTAGGATTGGGGGGGGGGGGGGGAATCCTACTCCCAGAGGGAGTAGGACTCTCCTGGCGCGCCCTCCCTTGGCCGGCCAGCCTCCCCCCTCTAGTCCTTTATATACAGAGGCAGGGCACCCCAAAGAACACACAAGTTGATCCACGTGATCTAGTCCTTAGCCGTGTGCGGCGGCCCCAGCCACCATAGTCCTCGATATTACTATAGCGGACTTTAGGCGAAGCCCTGCTGCTGTAGTGCATCAAGATCGTCACCACGCCGTCGTGCTGACGGAACTCTTCCCCGACACTTTGCTGGATCGGATTCCGGGGATCGTCATCGAGCTGTACGTGTGCTAAGAACTCGGAGGTGCCAGAGTAACGGTGCTTGGATCGGTCGGATCGGGAAGACGTACGACTACTTCCTCTACATTGCGTCAACGCTTCCATAGTCGGTCTGCGTGGGTACGTAGACAACACTCTCCCCTCTCGTTGCTATACATCACCATGATCTTGCGTGTGCGTAGGAAATTTTTTGAAATTACTGCGTTCCCCAACAAACTCATGCTTAGAAACAAATGGCCTCGAGATGAAACAATGCGATGCACCCGTGTCAAAAAGAACTTTTGCAGGAATATCATTAACAGGAAGGTTACCCATGATCACATCTGACGAGCTGCACTCATCAAGTTGACCTTGGCGGACTTGGGGTTATGCTTGACCACAGCTGTACTTGCCGATCTGACAGGAGGAGGAGGAGGAAGACGCCTCTGGTTGAGACACTTGTTGGCATATTGACCCTTCTGTTGGCACTTGTTGCATGTGACCTCTGAAAGCGGACGGTGATACAGAGCACTCGATCTTGGAGCTTGATACGAAGTCTTGTTCTGAAAGCCAGGGTTGGGTGGGTGGGAAGAACCACTGCCACCTTTGCTCTTCTGCTGATACGGCTGACGGAGCGGAGGAGGAGGAAGCCAAAACTTCTGCTGCTTGGCTACTTGAGTAGAGGAAGAAGGAGTAACATCTCTGACTCGCTTCTTGGAAGCATCACACCTCAACTGAGCAGCCTCTTGCTTCAGTGCCATGTTGTAGAACTCATCATATCTCAAGGGCTCGAAGAGAACAAGAGCGAGCTGAATATCTTCTCTGAGACCACCCCTGAACTGATATATCATGCTCTTCTCATCAGGGACGTCCTGCTTGGCAAAGTGGGCGAGCTTCTGGAACAACTTGTTGTAGTCATAGACAGACAAAGAGCCTTGCTTCAGATTGCAGAATTCCTCACGCTTGCTTTCAACCACGCTCTGCGGAATATGATGAGCTCGGAAATCTCGACGGAAATCATCCCAAGTGATAACACGTCCACCTCTGGAGTCCTTGTACTGCTGGAACCATTCTGCAGCTTGATCTTTGAGTTGGAAGGAAACGAACTTAACAAAGTCCTCAGGCCTGACATTACTGCACTCGAAATGCTTACACAGATCCACAAGCCAATCGTCAGCATCGGTTGCCTCAACACAATTGCTGAAAGTCTTTGGCCCGTTAGCAAGGAACTGGTTGAGTGTAGCAAAGTGACTCTGATTGCTGCCTTGATTCCCTTGACTGCCTTGATTGCGCTCTTGAAGAATTTGCATGATCAGCTGTGTGTTTGCATTGGTTGCGGCCATCACAGCTTGCCATGCCTCCGGAGGAGGTGGAGGTGGTGGAGGATCAGGATTCAGAGTCGTGCGCATTGGAGGAGCCATCCTGAAGAGGGTGACCACCATTAGCACATTGACAGATAAATATTGAAGCTGAATCCAACGGAATGAAAATT
This sequence comes from Triticum aestivum, assembly GCF_018294505.1. Lineage (NCBI taxonomy): Eukaryota > Viridiplantae > Streptophyta > Magnoliopsida > Poales > Poaceae > Triticum > Triticum aestivum. The sequence goes on from NC_057809.1 coordinate 41,809,443, forward strand.
GCAACATATAGTCTTCACATTCGAACAAAATGGACAAATGCATTCCTCTTGAAATGGTCACATATCCATAAATTGAGAAGCCACGTAGAATTAAGGTAGAGAAATAAATCAACAAGGTACGGATCAAGAACGAATAATCGGTAAGAAATCCCAATCTCAAACCAATATCCGTGGAAGAAGAACTAGAGCTACTAGAATTCCCACCTATGAACCTCCCGAACCTTTCCGGTTATGCAATCAGGTGTTGGGGATACAGGGGAAGCATAATATCTCACCCGAACTAGCAAATCCTACATCCAGCTGTATCCATCCTTCAACACATAACCAAAAAACCTTCGGAAACCATCTACCTCAACCTTCGAAAAGCATCCGTTATACAAGTTATGGCGATACTCCCGAACTCCCGCCCCAGTACTGGGTGGCGTCGAGGTTATCTCACCAACGAACTGCATAAAAGAGATTTTCGATGTCGGCGTACTAGACTCAGGTATTCCAGAATTGCAACGATAAAATTATGATGACAACACCTCAGAGCTCAACTCCCCGGGACACTTCCACTAAACCCCTGACAGGAGGCACCAAGTCAATGTTCTCATCATAAAACCATCGGAACGATTCCAAGATACCCGCGTGATCCTAAAATTTTTTTTAGTGAAATTTGAGAAGAGAAGAGTCAAAACTCTACGTCAGGAAGCCTTACCAGAGCGATGAGGAGACTGGGAAGTAAAAAGAATTCCTAATCTCTCCGATATATAATTCCTAAAAGACTCAAAACATTTTTCTAGACACAACTCGGCCGCTAATAACGATCAAGCAATGGGGCTCCTAAGGTCGGGGAAGGCTCTGATTACCAACTTGTAACACCCTCGATGCGACTAGAGCTCCCATGTGTCGAGGCACGACTTAGAGACATAATCGCATTGAAGGCATATGTCGCAAGTTAGGCAATCTTCACAACATCCCATGTAATATGATAATAAAAAGGGAGATAACATAGTTGGCTTACACTCGCCACGTCAATCAAGTACATAAATAACATTACATCACCCAAACACTCATGGCCCGACTACTACGCCAAAATAAAAGAGAACCCAACATGCGACACGGCCCCAATCACCCCCAACTGGGCATCACTACTGATCATCGGGAAAGGAAACATAGTATCATTGAGAGTCTTCGTCGAACTCCCACTTGAGCTTATACGCGTCTCCTGGAGCGGAATCATCGGGCCCTGCATCTGGTGTAATAGTAATCTGTGAGCCACAGGGACTCAGCAATCTCGCACCCTCGCGATCAAGACTATTTAAGCTTATAGGTATGGGAAGGTAAAATATGAGTGGAGCTGCAGCAAGCGACTAGCAAGTATGGTGGCTAACTTATTCGCAAAAGAGAGCGAGAAGAGGAGGCAAAGCACGAGCGAGAAACTAGAGAGCAACCTGCGCAAACATTACTCCAACACCGTGTCCACTTCCCGGACTCCGCCGAGAAGAGGCCATCACGGTAACACACTCAGTTGATTCATTTTAATTAATTAAGGTTCAAGTCATCTACAACTGGACATTAACAAATTCCCATCTGCCCATAACCGCGGGCACGGCTTTCGAAAGTTCAAACCCTGCAGGGGAGTCCCAACTTAGCCCATGACAAGCTCTCACGGTCAACAAAGGAATAGACCTCCTCCCAAGACGTTCCGGTCAGACTCGGTATCTCGGTAATTCAAGACACTTCGACAGGTTAAAACAAGACCAGCAACACCGCCCGAATGTGTCGACAAATCCCGATAGGAGCTGCACATATCTCTTTCTCAGGGCACACTCAGATGAGCCAGACGTCGGGTAGGCCAGCCAGAGTTGCCCCTGGTAGCCCCGGACATCGCTCAGTTGGACCAACACTCAGAGGAGCACTGGCCCGGGGTGGGGGAGGGGTTAAAATAAAGATGACCCTTTAGTCTGCAGAACCCAAGGGAAAGAAAAGGCTAGGTGGAAAATGGTAAAACCAAGGTTGGGCATTGCTGGAAAAGCTTTAATCAAGGCGAAATATCAAGGGGTTCCCATTATAACCCAACCGCGTAAGGAACGCAAAATCCGGGAACATAACACCGATATGACGGAAACTAGGGCGGCAAGAGTGGAACAAAACTCTAGGAGAGAGGCCGAGCCTTCCACCCTTTACCAAGTATATAGATGCATTAAGATAACATAGCAATATAATGATATCCCAACAAGTAAATAAATGTTCCAACAAGGAACGACCTCTAATCTTCACCTGCAACTAGCAACGCTATAAGAGGGGCTGAGCAAGGCGGTAACATAGCCAATCAACGGTTTGCTAGGACAAGGTGGGTTAGAGGTTTGACATGGCAATTTGGGAGGCTTGCAAGCAAGTGGTAGGCATCGTAGCAATGGCATAGCAAAAGAGCAAGCAAACTAGCATATCAAAGATAGTAGTGATTTCGAGGGTGTGATCATCTTGCCTGCAAAGCTGTCAGAGTTGACTGGATCCTCCAAAGCAAACTCAACGGGCTCCTCGTTAGCGAACTCATCTCCCGGCTCTACCCAAACAAGACAAACAAGCAACAAGGATACAATCAACCACGTGCAAGGATCAAGCGATATGATGAAATGATGATATGCTATGCGGGATGCGATGCGGGATGCAAAATGCAAGATATGACAGGAAATGCATGAAGCTGGACTCGACTTGGAATTCCAAGTGTGCCACTAGAAAGATGAGATGAAATCGCTTGAAAACGATATAAAGAACGCCGGAATCGGAGTTACGGTTCGAAAATGGCAAGCGATTCAAAAATGACACCGGTCTGCGATTTACAGCAAGTAGGCATCTAAATGCAATGAGATAAACATGCTACAGTCACTAAACATGACAACAAAATACATGGCAGGGATGCACACAAGATGCTTAACAAAAGTCTAGCACTGAGCTACGGCCAATTCATCCATTAACAGGTTCAAACAAGCATGGCAAAAACGCAAATGACAAAAAGATCTCAGACTTGGTGAAATTAACACTTGTCTGGAATTTCAGATCATATAGCCCTCTTCGGAGCAACAAAACAACATGCTACAGAGCCTGAACATGACAAAGAAAGACATGTCATGGAGCTACTCAACAAGCTTAACAAAAGTCCCTTAGTGACCTTGAGCCAAAAGGGATCACAAAATATACTACCAAGCACACGAACATAGGAAAAACATAACCAGTTTTCAGACTTAGTGAAAACTAGGACATGCTGAAACATAACTCACGAAGGCATGTTTACGAGTTCGATGCACTCACTACGGTGCAAGTCATGGCAAGACAAGCATACATCCCTAAAGAAGGCACAAAATACAAGCTAGACATGGCAAGAACAATAGCATAGCATGCACGGATCAATTATAATAACATCGGCAAAATCGCAAACAAGTTGACGATCTGCCCAGATTCGCAACGAAGCAAAATTAGAGCTCGATTGACTCAAGCTAGGGTGCTCCATAATTGCAAACAAAGACATGGATGGATAGAGCATAACAAGATTAACAAAACTCCTTTACTGATCATCCTCAAAAGAGGCACGAATCACTAGGAAACAGCATGAACATATGGCATCATGAACTAAATAATCCCAGACTTAGTGAAAACTACTAAGTTCCCGAAAACAAATTCACCGGGTGCCTCACTTTGCAAGCTTGCACAATTCACCACACACATCACAAAAATGCATGGGTTGCACCTCTGGAAAGAAGACAAAATTCTTAACAAAACATATGAAGGACTCATAGGCATATCATGCACACAACAATCATGGCAAAAATGACAAAAGTCTAAGATGAACTAGCAGATCTGACAATTAACTCACGAAGGCCTCTTCTAACAGCATCTCGGGCATCAAGATGCACTCAAATGAAAATGATGCAATGGAACAAAATGATGTACTCTCTAAGATGAACATTTTGATATGCTATATGCCCAAATCGGAGCTACGGATGCAAAGTTACGGGGCCGCGAACATGGGCACTTGGAGTAAAAATTCTGAGGACTTGGAGAAAAAAAAAACCAGATCTAGGGTTTCGTCGGCGGGCATGCGAACCGAGGCGTTGACTGCGGTGGCCGGCGGGCGCTCGCCGGATCTGAGGTCGCCGGCGTCGGGGAGGCGGC
>NC_057809.1:41814313-41820832 GCF_018294505.1 Triticum aestivum
CGGCGGCGGGGCGATGCGGGCTTGGAGGGCCCGCGGCGGGCTTCGGCGGGCCGGCCGTGCGGCGAAGTGGGCGCGGCGGCTCGCCCTGTCAGAGGGCGACACGTGGCGCGGTGGCGGCATCGGACATGTCTGTCGGTGGCGGATGTGTTCGGCGGCGGCAGATCTGGAATTTTTAGGGTTAGGGGGGAGAGGGTCCGCGAATTTGGAATGGGGGGTGTATATATAGGCATAGGGGGAGCTAGGTCGAAATGAGGTGCGGTTTTCGGCCACGCGATCATGATCGAACGCTCTAGAACATGGAGCAGAGTTAGGTGGGTTTTGGGCCAAAATGAAGGGGTGTTGGGCTGCAACACACATGAGGCCTTTTCGGTCCCTCGGTTAACCGTTGGAGTATCAAACGAAGTCCAAATGGTACGAAACTTGAGAGGCGGTCTACCGGTAGTAAACCAAGGCCGCTTGGCAAGTCTCGGTCCAATCCAGAAATGTTTAATCCCCACACACGAAAGAAAGCCAGAAATGACCACCGGAGGAGAATGAAGTACCGGAATGCAAAACGGACAACGGGGAAAATGCTCGAATGCATGAGATGAACACGTATGCAGATGCAATGCACATGATGACATGATATGAGATGCATGACAACGACAAAAACACACGGAGACAAAACCCGAACCCGAGGAAATAAATATAACTTAACGCCGAAAACGGCAAGAGTTGGAGTACAAATTGGGAAAGTTATATCCGGGGCGTTACACCCCACCAGCTCATCGCCGCAACAGGGGCGGCTGCCCGTAGCCCAAGTCGTCCCGACCCACACTGCCGGCTCAGGCGGATCTGGGCCATCCCCCGCAGCAACCGGCCGCACCACCCAGCCACTGTGCACCGCCGCTGCTGTCTGAAAGGATGGATTCATACCGCCCTGGGCCCGCGCCGCAAAAGAGGACGCCCACCGGATGTTGCCGAAGCCTTGCCGCCGCAACCTCCACCTCCACGCGCACGACCCTCCACCACGCCGCCTAATGCCCAGCGACGCCCACCACAGTGTCACGGGAGGGGTTGGAGGATTTCTGAGATCTGTAACATGTAATTTTTTTGCATCTACATCATGTATTGGAGACTGGTCCCGTCCCGTCCCTCGCGTCGGCCCTAGGGCGACTCGGAGGATTCTACGGTTTTCCCCCGCCGCCACCCCCACCCCCACCCCCTCGCCGCCATCGGAGACGACCACCGGGAAAGCCCGCACGGGCGGCGGGGAAGGTGGCGGCAGGGTCTTCGGCGCTCCTTCTTCACGGAGGCCCTCAGATCCAGGGGCGGCGGCCCCTGCTGGCGTGGCGTGCGGCGTGCCTGAGGGCTCGGACGTGAGGATGGCGAGCCGCATGTGGTGGTAGTGCGCGGCGCGGAGCTTCCCGTGCCAGATCTGGAGGTATTGCCCCCTCCCTTCCATGCATCCCTTCCTAGTCCCCGGTTCGGCTTTGGATCTTGTCGGATCCACCTCCAGTGTGTTCTGGTGGAGCAGATCGCTGTCCGAGGGAAACCTTGGCCGCCTTGGCTGGCCAGCAGCGGCAACGCCGCCTTTTGGCGTCGCTTTCTTCCTTGGGGCGCTGCTGAGGACACCATCTCTCCACTCCGACCCATGTCCGGGTGAAAGCCCAAGATCCGATGCGGATCGGGCGTCGGCGGCGCCCCGTGCACCGTTACCTTCCTGGAGGTGGCGCCAAGGACTTTGGGATCGGATGGGAGGGTCTGCAGGTGAGGGGTGGGGGTGTGCTGCCTCCCTTTCGGTGGAGCGGTGTTTCTTTCTACATATTCTTGGCGGCGGCTCTTGGCGGCATGGAGCAGCGGAGGCTTGGCATCAGATGTGTGGTGACGGACACGCGTAGGAGGTCGACGCTATCTAGCGTCGTGGTGGCGTCGGCGGCAGCGAGACCGGGCAAGGCCGATGCAGTAGTACAGCTCTGAAGATGGATAGGTGGCAGGTCGTTGTGGCGGCATCTTACCCGGCAGGCGTCCTGGTTGAGGAGCACGCCGGACTGGTGGGTGCCCATACCCGGCAGGATTCCTGGTTGAGACCTCAGGTCTTAGATGTTAGGTTTGGCTGCGAGATCTGTTTGGTATTAGGCCCATACCATGAGCGCCCCTTCATCAGCTAGATAGGAGTAGCGACAGAGGTTGCTGAGATGGTGGCTTTGGTCTTACTGTTGTACGATTTTATAACGTCTTGTGTTAATAATTAATAAATTGACCGTATGCATCGTTCACATGCAGAGGCCGAGGGTATTCCTTCTTTTCTAAAAAATAAATAAAATAAAATCATGTATTGAAGAAGTGTTTTGGGGCCTTGGGAAAGTTAGTTATTTTTGCATCTAGATCTTCTATTACAGATGTTCTAAGCTTGAAATTAAGAATCATTGATCTACGTCGGCAGATGGAGCTTACGTCGATAGTCGGGGACTCGATCGACTACATCGTGGGGCTGCAGAAGCAGGTGAAGGACCTGCAGGACGAGCTGGAGGACCCGAACCCACCGAGGGGCACCGGCGGCGACAGCAAGGCCCCCGACGTGCTCCACGACCACCCGCAGCCGGGCCTCGACAACGACGAGGACTCCGACGATGACTTCGACGGCGAGACGCAGAGGGGCTCCGGCGAGGACGGTGGCGGGAAGCGGCAGCAGTGCAAGAACTTCGCGGCTGAGCTGAAGCGGCGCAACAAGGTCAACGACCGCTTCAAGAAGCTCTGCTCCCTCGTCCCCAACATCACAAGGTAATCACCATCATCCTTTCATGGCGGGCTCCATGCATGCAGAACTCTTGTAAATTTCAAAGCTCAAAGAGAGCGCGTGGATCCATGTCGGCAGATGGACCGGGCGTCAATCCTCGGGGACACGATCGACTACATCGTGCGGCTGCAGAAGCAGGTGAAGGAGCTGCAGGATGAGACGGGGATGCCGGAGCAAGGAGCTGAGATGCTGCAAGCTAAAGAGCGCGACAGGAGCACTGCTGATGACGCGAATGCTGGAGGTCAGGCTGCTGTATCGTGTCTAATCCTACTTATAATGATCGGCGCGTCTCTCACATAAGTTAGCAAGAGCAAGAGCAGTGACGACATTTGGTTTCTACTAGATGAATTATAGGTATGTAATAAGTCAGAGTGAGTGCGGTCTTGCCGTATATGTCTGCCCCATGTGGCATGAATGAAGCTAGTGGTACTTACTAAGAAATTAAGGAGGGTAATGATCTAAGTTCAAAACTGCGACATTATTTTTTGATCGGAGGGAGTATGCATTAGAAGTAGAATCATCGAAATTGCCTGAAAACTGCAAAACCGCCTGGTGACGAGGCCTTGCAAAATAGAAAAAAAAACTTCACTTTTTTCCTGGAAGAAGAAAAAAGGAAAAATTTCGCGTGATCAGTTCAGACTTGATCTGCTGGACGGTTTGTTTTCAGAGACTGAATAAACTGTTGCGATCCAAACGGTCCTATCTGTTGCCTTCTCTTCTTTTTAATAACGGAATGATCATCTTCCCGACCCCTGCATCATGCGATGCCGAATAAGTAATTTCACCGGTGTCGGGATGTACCGGTAGGCAATCCACCGCCGTCGCTTTCGTCAAGATCTGTGCATGTTTTATACTCTATTTTAAAATATCTGACTACAAATAGAAATACATGTACTAGTGTCAGATATTATCAGCTTTTACAGAAGAGAGAGTTAGAGTGGAGACAAAGGTTCATGCACGCATGCATTCACTCACACCATACATATGACATGCATTTTATATTCATCTTCATATTTTTAATGACCCATATCTTTTAAACGAAATGTCCATTATTGAATTTTTTTGTATATTTGAATTCATGGTGACAAGACCTCCAGAACAAGATCAATTTTGAATATTTTTGAAATATATATTATTTTATATGTTTCATTTATCTCTGAAATCATTTCATAAAACACTAAACTGTTTCACTATTTCATAAAAGTTTTTTCTAATGTTTCGCTCATTTTCACAAACTGGAATATGGAACTCATTACAAAACTGATTTCACAAATTTGAAACAAAGCATTTCATTGATTTCGAAAACAGATTTCATTCATTACAAAATATATCTCAAAAACTAGTTTCACTTGGTATTTATAAAAAATATTGAAACATATTTTACTCAGTAGAAATATCAGTTTCACACATTGAAAAAGCCGTTTCACACCAAAAAGATATATTTCACTTTTTTCAAATAACTCATTTCACTCATTTCAGAAAACACATTACAGTCGCTCAATTGAAATACTATATCTCACTTGTTTCAAAAAACTAATTACACTCACTACAAAAGATAGATTTCACTAGTTTCAGAAAAACACATCATAGTTACTCCATTGAAAAAGCCGTTTCAGACCAAATTAGTTAGTTTCACACCAAAAAATGGTTCTATTTCACTTTTTCCAAATAACTTATTTCACTCATTTCAGAAAACACACTACACTCGTTTACAAAATGTAGATCTTACTTTTCACTAGTTTCAGAAAACACATTAGAATTATTTTCAGAAAAACGTATTACACTCACTTCAACTAATTTCACTCATTACAATATATATAAAACTAATTTCACTACATATACGTGAAAAAATTGTAACGTATTTCACTCATCACAAAAAAAATGAGTTTCAAACACAGAAATAAGCAGTTCCACACAAAATATATTGAGTGAAATATGTTAATTGACACATTGGAAATTAAAGGTGTTTGAAATATATCCAAGATTGATCTTGTTCTAAAGGTCTTTCTGCGAGGAATTCAAATATATAAATTATAAATTATTTCAGAAACAAAAATATAGTTTAAAAGATATGAATGATTAAAATTGGCATGGGTGGAATAAAAGGATGGGTTTATTGGTGAGAGAGGAGAGAGTGAATGTGTCATAACCAGTACTGTGAGTTAGAAAAAATGAAAGTAAAGGACCATGCATGCCTGCCAATGGTGGGATCCACACGAGACAAATACCAACACTTAAAGCTAAGAAAAGAATCAAATACATGCTACTGTATCGAGATACTTCAGGATGTGGCAGTACCCTATTGGGTCATACGTCGCCGCTAGATCCCGGCACTGGTAAAAGAGACTTTGCGCATGCGATGCACTGATGCATACATAAATCAGAGTGACCGGTTCAGAACTTCAGATCTGCCGGACTAAGCCATCCGTGGTTTGGGGTTTTAGAATCCGAAAAAACTAGAAGATACCCCGCGCATTGCGGTGGGAAATGTGAGCAAAAAAATGCAAGAAAATAAATACCAACTATATTATATACATGTGATAGCAAATAAAAATGTACTGAAGCAAAGCATCATCTAGGAATTATCACTGCATCGTCTTAGAACAAATTTCCAACTCATCCGGATGGGAGAATATCATAATAAACCAATATTCAATGAAAACAATATATTAAAGTTTTAAAGAAATCTTAAAAAATACGGGATGTTAAGAGGGTCATGTTTTATTGCCACTCAAAATTTCAAACTGAAACACATTACGAAAAGTGCACTATAAAAAAGACAAATTCTGCCCTGAATAGTGACATTACTGTTCAACACTGATTTTGTCTTTTAATATCTCACATCCCGTAATGTGTTTCAACTTTAAATCTTGCGCGGCAGTAAAACATCATCTTCTTAACATCCCATTTTTTTCATTTTTTTCTTCGAAACTTCAGAATATCCTTTTCTCATGGTCTCACCGGTTTTCACCGAATGTTTGGCTAAAAATAATAGCGAACCTTTCATGCCCACACTTTAGGTTAGGGCTAAAAGTTTAAATTTCATAACATCACCTCAAAACTTTATATGTACACAAAAGTTTGTACACTGTTGAACGCATTTAGATAAAACATATTTACAATTTTTTGCATCACATAATAATAAAATGAGTGTGTTACAACTGTTTATAAACATGTATTTGTAGATTCTAGCCGTCACAAAATGTTACTCCCCATGTACTGTCAGCAGCTTCCAAACTTGAATGACATACATGAAACCGTGGCAAAAACTAATTGGTATATAAAGTTTCAGTTTTGCTAAAGCACATCTAGTTGTGCCATAAGTATTGCACATCTAAGTCCTATGTCATTGATCTTACGTTGAGATTCGTGTGAATATTTTTTTCTTTTTTTTTCTTTTTATGCTTGATTCACTCACTTAGATGTATAATAACTATAGCACATCTAGATGTGCCCTAGACACATCCATAATGTTTATACCCACTCTCCAATTCACACTAGTAGAAAACAGGGCTTTGGTCCAGGTCGGGTCAGCCCATTAGTCCCGGTTCAGTCCAGAACCGGGACCAATGGGCGCATTGGTCCCGGTTCGTGAGCCCAGGGGGCCGGCCGGGCCACGCGGGCCATTGGTCCCGGTTCATCTGGACCTTTTGGTCCCGGTTGGTGGGATGAACTGGGACCAATGGGCCTCGCTCCTGGCCGACAACCATTGGTCCCGGTTCGTGCCTCAAACCGGGACT